>NC_134777.1:95253689-95256189 GCF_046742065.1 Oratosquilla oratoria
GAAGAGGGAGGAATAGAGAGGAGGAGGAGGAGGAGGAGGAGGAGGAGGAGGGAGGAGGAGGAGGGAGGAGGAGGGAGGAGGGAGGAGGAGGAGAGAGGAGGAGGAGGAGGAGGGAGGAGGAGGAGGAGGAGGAGGGAGGAGGAGGAGGGAGGAGGAGGAGGAGGGAGGAGGAGGAGGAGGAGGAAGGAGGAGGAGGAGGAGGAGGAGGGAGGAGGGAGGTACTCGGCTTAACACCTCTGCGCCTAGGCGGAATTCTAAAAGATGTTATTTCCTCTGATGCCCGAAGATGTTACTCAATTCAGGAGAGGGTGGTGGAGTTTAGAAGACTCTGGCAAAAAAAAAAAAAAAAAGAGAGAGAGAGAGAGAGAGAGAGAGAGAGAGAGAGAGAGAGAGAGAGAGAGAGAGAGAGAGAGAGAGAGAGAGAGAGAGAGAGAGGAGCTTCAATCGATCAAGACACCCCACACACCCCAGAAAAATCAAAGCGTGGTCTCCACCCTAAACTTTATAAAATAGTCTAGCACTAGTCACAATAAAACACTCACATAAATTCATCTGAGCGTTTGTTGCAAAACGGTCGGAAGAATAACCTTTGTTCTTTTTTATTCAATTTATCGTGAGGACTACCCTGGAACATTGCATCGAGTTCAATAAAAAACAAAAATCTAAAACGGATCCATCCAACTGAAGAGTTAAAACTGAAAATTTCTTTGCCCCGGGGTCTTCAACCTCAGGAGCGGTGTCCAACCTCAAGCTTGAAGTCCAACCTTAAGTGTGGCGTCCAAACTCAAGCCTGGAATCCAACCTCAAGCGTGGAGTCCAAACTCAAGCCTGGAGTCCAAACTCAAGCCTGGAGTCCAAACTCAAGCCTGGAGTCCAAACTCAAGCCTGGAGTCCAAACTCAAGCCTGGAGTCCAAACTCAAGCCTGGAGTCCAAACTCAAGCTTGGTGTCCAACCTCAAGCTTGGTGTCCAACCTCAAGCTTGGAGTCCAACCTCAAGATTGGAGTCCAACCTCAAGCTTGGAGTCCAACCTCAAGCTTGGAGTCCAACCTCAAGATTGGAGTCCAACCTCAAGCTTGGAGTCCAACCTCAAGCGTGGAGTCCCACCTTAAGTTTGGAGTTCAACCTCAAGTGTGTTCAACGTCGAGTCACCCGGGACACGAGGCTAAGGCAGCGAGCAAATGAGTGAGAAGACTCGTGCGATATTGCTCGCTCGGCGTCGCGGACGCCGCCGTCGCCGTCGAATGGGAATCCGACCTCTCTGCCGACAGTCACGCACGCTCATACCCCACGCACCGAAACCTCTCTTCCTCCTCCGCCTCTTCCTCCTCCTCTTCCTCCTCCTCCTCCTCCTCCTCCTATTCCTCTTTCTCCTCTTCTCCTCCTCCTCTTTCTCCTCTTCTCCTCCTCCTTTTCCTCTCCTCCTCCTCCCCCTCCTCCTCCTCCTCACCTCTCCCTCCACCTCCCTCTCCTATCCTCTCCCCATTATTGTCCTCCTCCTCCTTCTCCTCCTCGTCGTCGCCCTCCCCCTCCCACTCTTCCTCCTCCTCGTCGTCCTTATCGTCGTCGTTGTTGCCATCGTCGCTGTCGTCGTCGTCTTCGTCGTCACTGTCCCTCCCTTCCTCGTCATCATCGTTCTTCTTGTCCAACGCCTCATCATCACCGTCTTCCTCCTCATCGTCGTCAACGTCCTCCTCTTTGTCGTCATTCTCCTTTTCGTCGTCTTTCTCCTCCTAATCCTTCTCCTAATCCTCCTTCTCATAGTCTTCCTTTTCATTGTCGTCCTCCTCTTTGGATTTCTATTCCTCCTTCTCCTCCTACTCCTCCTCCACCTCCCCCTCTTCCCCTATCTCTACGTGTCACCTCTAGTCCCTTCACCTTTGACTTACCACACTTTTCTATTAGGTGAATAAGACCAGCTGGCGATATAGAGAGTCGAGTTCGATGCTTTTAAGGTTAGAATTCTGAGAAAGTATCATCCAGGCGATCAGAAAGCCATTAATACATTGAAGTCTGTGAACAGATGTAAGGTCTTTGATGATACTATAAGTACAACTATCCTAGACATCACCACGATGATGATGATGATGATGATGATGATGATGATGATGATGATGATGATGATGATGATGATGATGATGATGATGATGATGATGATGATGATGATGATGATGATGATGATGATGATGATGATGATGATGATGATGATGATGATGATGATGATGATGATGATGATGATGATGATGATGATGATGATGATGATGATGATGATGATATGGTTTAACGTCACAAAGTCCCCCCTATCGGAAGGCTAGGACGGTGCCCCTCACAGAGGGCTTTCTAGCGCGGAATTGAATGAACCATGTCCTTGGTTCAACTTCGCCGGTGGCAGGGTTCGAACTGCCATCCCCTCGACCTTTGCCGCACCATCACTCAATTACTTGAGCCTACCAATTGACATTACAAGTTACATTACCAGGTGCTGTGATCTCATCTGTCAT
>NC_134777.1:95261189-95271189 GCF_046742065.1 Oratosquilla oratoria
CGTCACTTTTCCATCTTCGTCGTCTCCTCCTTATTTCCCCTCCGCGTCTGCGTTCTCCCTTCTTCGTCCCCGATACGGTGCCTCTGCCTCCCGGTCCCAAAGGAAACTCATCAGGTGCCTCCGGCGTGTCTCCTGACGAAGTAATCGACTATCTGTGCCTTCGTTGGCCGTGGCACTGGGTACACGCCGCGGTCGCGCACAAGCGCTTGTCAAGATACAATGGGAGGTAATTGACAAGCATACAAGTCTTCTTGTAGATATGAGAACGGAGAGGAGAGGTAGAGGGAGAGGAGAGGTAGAGAGGGAGAATGGGGAGAGAGAGAGGGAGGGAGGGAGGGAGTGAGGGAGGGAGGGAGGGAGAGAGAGAGAGAGAGAGAGAGAGAGAGAGAGAGAGAGAGAGAGAGAGAGAGAGAGAGAGAGAGAGAGAGAGAGAGAGAGAGAGAGAGCGACAGACAGATAAACGGGGCAGTCGACGGTTGCATCTGCTCATGGAGTCAAAAGAATTTTTTTCTTATTAATCCTGAGTGAATTGACCTATTCTTGTTCAGATCGAAGACCAGATCACATCTTTCCTTCCAGCAAGTCTTACATCCTTTCTTCCGCTGTGGAAATCAGACCAAATTATTCTTTTTCGGAGAACGATCATTTCCAGACTCCTGAGGTATTCAGTCCTCAAAATTATTTCGCTTCTTCAGTGAATTTTCTCTTCATGAATAATTTTCTTTGATGACGTCCCATCCACCATGTTTGTGAGTTCTAATTTGCATTTCCAGACATTCCAGTGGACCGATGTCTACCTACGCGCACTTCGCCACCTGGAAGCTCATCTGAACCAGCTGAAATGAATAGTATAAGCTCACTTCAGGTGGTCTTTAGCTGTGACAACGGTCTTGGCCTTTGCCCTGTGTGGTTGGAAGTCCATGACGATTAAAATCACCTGTAGCTGTTTTAACGATGGTCAGCGTGGTGCAAAGCACTTGAAACCAATCCACCACTTGTCACACAGCTGAAGAAAAAGATAAAAAAAAAAAAAATCTTTTCTTTGTCTTCCTCTTTCGCCAGTAGTGGACTGTCATGTCAGAGAACCCTTTAACGGAGAGATGTGTCACGTCACATAACTCTCCTTGGAGACCTGTGACGTCACGCAAGTTTCGGCAGACATACCACACCAGAAACCTCCACATAAACGTCCATGGAGATCTATCTCATCACAAACTTCCAACAGACCAAACTACTACGCCAGAAACCTCCAAAAGGATCTTCCACATCACACAAACCTCCAAGAAAGGCGTCACGTCACAGAAACCTCTATCTTCGAGCCGTTTCTGAAATGGGGGATACTGTAAGAAACGCCATTACGTTTCGTTAAGACTACATATTCATTTCAACTTCGTCCACTTCACTCACTCAGACATCAGAATGCATAATGGAAAAGCTCAAATGGTCATCTTGTCCTGCAAAGGGAACGAACTTACTTTTAGGTAAAACAAGGTTAATTCGATTCATTTATAAAGAGAATATCTGAGCACCTGATTTCATGTCTATGGGTCGAGCGCACTGGCTGGGAAGACTTAGAGTGCCGTCTATGGAAATGACCACACAAGGGGAGACGGATCGAACCCCCCAGCCAGCACTTACCATCAGTAAAGGCGTACGGTCTTGAATGCCAAGCTTGATCTAGGTCTGTGTCAACTCCATAACAGAAAAAAATATAGTATTTTTGCACGCAAATAGACCTAAACTTTATTTCATATCTGTATAGATATGGGCGCAAGAAAATGTATGATCTCCCCATTTTTTGTTTCATCCATATTACACTTTAATGTACTATTTTACCAAAACAGTTACTTACATAAGAGTCAAAGATTTCAGTTCATCCCTCCCGTACCTGGCAGTTCTTTTCTTTTTTTATTTTAAACACAACGTTGTTAAATGCATTAATATATATATATATATATATATATATATATATATATATATATATACATGCATACACATGTATACATACATTACATTACATACATATACGCGTCCACATAAATACACCCATACGTATACATACATGCAACCAAGTATTGTGTTGTAGTAATCTTGTCATTCAAATTTCGACTCCATATTTCTTGCTCAACAATTGCCACCATCACCACCATCATCAACCATCATTATCACCACCATCATCACCATCAACCTACCGACACATCCATCACTACATAATCATCGCCGTTTCAATCATTATACTTATAAGAAAATATGACCTACATACCACGACCACTAGCACCATCTCAATTTTGGCCCCACCACTACCACAAGATCATTACCGTATCAACAGTTATCATTACTAAACACATGTCCACCAGCACTATCATCAGAATAGTAATGAACACTACTAGCAACATCGCCATGAACGAGGCACTAAGGCAGAAACTATTCACGACTTCTTCCACATAAACACAACCCTTTGGTTCCACGCACTCAAAATTTCGGAAAGAAAACCCTCCCTCTCCCCTTTCCCCGTCCCACCAAAATTCTTCGAATTTGAAAAAGGAACGACGAGTCTACGAGCGCATAGACACCCCCCACCCAACCCGGCTAAAAAACCGGGTTCACAAACACAGAAGAGAGAGAAATATATGTGTATGTTTCAAAAGAGCTCGCCTCGCAAAAGAGTAAGAGCAGAGGAGGAAATAGAAGTTCGGGAAAAAAAACACGAAGAGGTCGGTCATTACATCACATCATATGCTGAAGTAGTCTACTTCGTTCTGGATATAGTACAAGACCCTTCTCTATCATTTATGCAGTAGTGATATAAGGGCCCTTTTTTACTGCTAAGAAGAGAAAAAAATAAACGTTGAAGAAATCTGAGGTTAAAATAAGAACAGATGGTTTGCCGTCTGAAATGAAAGTTAAAAAAAGGGGAAAGACGAAAAAATGAATTTTTGAAAAAGAAAATTCAAGATGGTCTCTGCATAACTCAAGTTGGCTGATAATTTCAAAAGGACGTGGAGTTACTTCACTTCAATAATGATGACAAAAATGAAGATAGTTTCTCCTTTTTTGGAGAGAGAAAGATAAAAGAAAATTATTTTCGAGAAGAAAGCAAATCAAGATGATTTGCATATACCTCAAGTTGACTCTTTCCAAAAAAGGGAGGAGAGTTTCACTGCAATAATAATAATAAAAATAGTAAAAATAAAGATGGTTTCTCCTTTTGGAGGCTTCCAGCCACAGTCCCACTGCATGCATCCGATAACAGAACCATTTCTGAGACATTCTCCGTGCTCAAGAAAGTCGCGGGGCGCCCGACACCATTGTGTACACGATGTTACATGACAATAACCTTCAGGTTGTGCTGGTTAAGTTCCACGATGAGACTGGCGCTCCTCTTCCTCTTCCTCCTCCTCCTCCTCTTCCTCCTCCTCCTCCTCTTCCTCCTCCTCCTCCTCCTCCTCCTACTTCTCTTTCTCTTTTTCTTTCTTTTTCTCTTCCTCCTCTTCCTGTTCCTCCTTCTCCCCCTCACAAGTTTTCTTTCCCTTCCTTTCTTCTTTTCCTCCTCTTCTTCATCATCATTGTCATCATTATCACCACCATCATCACCACCATCGCCATCACTATTAACACCACTATCGCCATCACCGCCATCGTCACCAGCATCAGCATCACCATTACCATCATTACCACCATCATCATCAACATTACTATCACCACCACAGCCACTATCACCATCATCATCACCATCACCTCCACCATGGCCGCCATCATGACTACAATCAGCATCACCATTACCATTATCACCACCATCATCACCATTACCATCATCACCATCACTATTACCCTCATCACCATTGTCTTTAACCATCACCACCATCACTATCATCACTACCACCATCACCACCAACATAACCACCATCATCAGTTTTTCTCCCCATCCTCCTCCTCTCCGTCACCGTCCAAATCCCGTTTTCTTCCTTCGTTTTCTTTGCTTTGCCTCAACGAGACGACGTCGGGCGGCAGGAGCTTCAAATGAACGACTCGCATTTGCCAAAACAAACTTTTTCTCGACTCAGAGTCCCACAATTTACCACCTCCCCTTTTTTTTTTTTTTTTTTCTTTCTTTCATTCTTTCTTTCTTGTTTCGCCGCTTCACAGTGGCCTCATTCCATAACCACTTTCATGATTGTACCTTTTGTTTGCGTTCAACTTCTTCGACTTAACAGACTTCAGGGGACAAGCAAGGTATGTTATCCCATATGAATATATATATATATATATATATATATATATATATATATACATATATACATATATATATATATATATATATATATATATATATATATATACACGCATATGGGATAACATACCTTCCTTGTCCCCTGAACTCTGTTAAGGCAAAGAAGTTAACAGCAAACAAAAGGTACAATCATGGAAGTGGTTATACACACACACACGCGCACACACGAACGCACACACACACACACACACACCCACACACACACACACACTCACACACACACACATATATTATATTATATATATATCTATATATATATATATATATATATAATATATATATATATATATATATATATACAGTATATACACTCACTTCGATTCTATTGTGGTGAACCAAAGGCGACTTTATTTAGCCAAGAGATTGTCTTGGATACACCCCTCCCTCACTCACTCATTCACTCACTCACTCACTCACTCAATCCTAATCAAATTCTTATTTCCAAAGCCCTAAAGCATCCCCACCATCCATTTCTGTACAAGTAGGGAAACAGTTTTCATCCCGAAAGTGTTCAGTTAGTGTTTTCCTTCCGAGAACAAACAAATTATGGATAAATTAATCAAATAGATAAGTGAATAAATAAAACTGAATTATTAAACAAGCGAAAAAATACGAAAATTAATAGAAAAATAATCAATTAATTATTAACATCATTGGTTAAATAATAGAAAAAAAGTAAATTAATAAATAGATAAACAAATAAATAAATAATAAATAAATATATTAATAAATGAATAGATAAATGAACAAATATTGAAGAATAAAAACAAAATAGATAATGGCTAACACCCTTTCTAACAAATAGATAAGTAAATAAATAAATAGATTAATGAATGAATAGATAAATGAACAAATATAGAAGAATAAAAACAAAATAGATAATGGCTAACACCCTTTCTAACACTTGTCACATTCTCTATTTCCCAGCTCCTCTCCCCTTCCCTGTTCCCTTGTCAGCCAATGAACCAATCAACTCCGTCTTCCCACACTTACTCTTGCAAGGAAAAGCTTTTTCCTCTCACCTATTTTTTTTTTTTTTTTGTCAAAAGGGTCCACAACTCCATGTTTAATCCCGAGAAATACACCCTAATCATTCAAATCGTCATATTATCTCTTCCTCTTCATCCTCCTCCTCCTCCTCATACTTCTTCATCCTTGTCATCTCCCCGCTACCCAATCCCCATCTTATGTTTGCCTTCGTTATCTCAAAGGAAACCAGTTAATCACACTAAGGCTTAATCTCTGTACATTTCTCTTTATGCGCTTTACAATCCGCATGTCTGTTCTAGCAACCAACAGACAATTTTATTCATCCGTTAAAAACACACGAACCCTATAAGGACAAGGGGAAATCTACTAGCCTGAGATTCTCAAATTTTGATTAATCATTTATGTTGAGAACCTGGTCTTCTTCACTCTCCTCTCACTCTCTCACTCCCTCCCATTGGTCTTTCTTAAGATTTTTTTTTCTTAATTCAGGCTACATCCAGACGATTTCATTCGTCTCTGTGCCACTCCCCGTCCCTCAGAAGTGATGAGGTAATGCCATGTCTCTATCTCCTTTCGCTCCAAGTGAACATAAGAACATAAGAATAGAGGACATTGCAAGAGACCACAAGACCTAATCTAGTCAGTTCTATGTCCCTTGCCACCTGACATCCATACAAGCATTTAATCTTCTTTTAAAAATAATCAATTATTTCAGCGCTCATTACAGGTTTACTAAGTCTATGCCATTCGTCAACCACTCTGTTTGTAAACTAATTTTTTACTATTTCCTTCTTAAACTTGAATATGTTAAATCTAAACCGGTTATACCCTATCCTGTCTCTGTTAGTTCCTTTCGTACGTGGTAGTACTCTTTCTTTCTTTCTTTCTTGTCGCCAGGCGAATTTACTAAATTTTGTAACGCCTTCTTGGTTACAAGAAGCCGTTAACTATGCACTTTACCTGTTGTCAAAGTTTATCCACACACACAAACAATTACAAGAGGAATCAACAATAAAAACCTGCGAATGGTAATCCTTGAGGACAGACGTCATAGAGAAACATGTCCTTAACACTCATCTTCAAAAATCGTCATCATCCCCACCTCCACCGTGAGGTGCAGCCCAGAGGGGTTGATACACTGTCCAGGATCTTTGTTAATTTTAAATGACTTCCTCCATCTTTATGTAAGGAGAGCTGACAAACGTTAATTCCCACCCGCCTCCCACCCTCTTCGTATGACAAACGACACGGAAACAGTCGTAAATCAATGTAACACAGGCAAGAGTCTAATGTTGTTGTTGTTGTTGTTGTTGTTTCCCAAGAAAGACCTGTGCAAGGGTACATGGACAGTTGCCAACCACGGTGGGTTTGCAGGTTACCAGATGCAATAATTAGCGTCCTCACCCTGGCCCCGATCCTCGTCCTCACCCTTAAATTCATCCTTACAATCAACATCACCTACATCACCATCACCACCACCACCACCATCAACAGCAGCAGCAGCACCCTCATCACTCTCATCTCCATCATTATCACCGTCATCACCATCATCACCGTCATCATCACCATCACCATCATCACCATCACCATCACCATCATCGTCATCATCATCATCACCATCACCATCATCGTCATCATCATCATCACCATCACCATCATCACCACCACCACCACCACTATCATTATAATCATATCAGCCACGAGAAGTATTGTGATAGTATACACGTTTCTGTTTGGATACAAATCATATCCGCCAATCAGGAAACTGTGATTGTCTTAGGGGGCGGAGTTTAAGTGCCTGGCTGCCATGAACGGGGCAATCAAAGCGTTGTTAAGAGGCCAATCCACCATCAGTTATGGGGCAGCCAAGACACAGTCGATGGGAGGGGAGGTGTAATCAAGGTAAATTATGAGGTCGATAGAGAGCTATGAAAATCAATTAATGGATACCTGGGAAAGGAAAGGGAACATTTGACCAGTTCTTGAGGATGGATGGATGGATGGATGGATGGTATCATATACATACATATATATATATGTATATAGTATATATATATATATATATATATATATATATATGATATTTATATAATATATATATATACATACATACACCACACACGCAAAACACAAACACTATACATACATACACACACACACACACACACACACACACACACACACGCACGCACACACACACACACACACACACACACACACGAGCTCGTGCGAATACTCGTATAACAAGTTTCATTCTTTGTGAGCTGTTCATAGCGCTCAATGAACCGACATTTTAATATCCAATATGAACCTTAGATGCCTTTTGCTCTTACGCCAAGCAATGCTTCTCATCTAACCAGAGACTGAACGAGTCGGTAAATATACTCAAACGTTTAACTCTTCGAATACATTAGGCGGCATATACTGTATATTGATTCTGTTCAGCTTAAGGAAAAATTTACGAAACCAAAAATATTGAGGATAATGCACTGAATGAAAAAAAATCAGCTGAATTTATTTTGAGTAAAATTCATATGAAAACTTAAGCTTGCGCTTTGTTATAGAATTTAATCTGTCTGCCGCCAGGCGATTTTATTCAGGTCAAGGAAACTTTTACACAGAGGAAGGATTGAGTCGAACTCGGCTCAAAGGTAATCTTGATTTTATGGCCAGCACTAGGTGATTTTTTCTAAAGGCCCTCTAAGCCTTCCTTATCGCTTTAGTCTTTAATGACTGCTTTTCTTCCGCCAGACGATTTTATTCAGCTTTTACAAATTCAAAAGGGGCAAAAAATTCCTTGATTACGTCTCTAAATTACCCCGTTCTCCTTAAGGATTTTATTCCGGCTAAGGCTAGATGCCAGCCACTTCAGCATAGAGAAAACCCTCCACATTTTCGTGAATGAAGGAGTAAAGCGCATATGGTTCATTGTACTCGTATGTAGTACATGATACATGGCATATAGAATATGGTATATGGTATATGGCATACGGCATATAGTATATGGCATATGGAATATGGGCTATGGCATATGGCATACGGCATATGGTATACGGCATATGGTATATGGTATATGGACTATGGCATGGTATGTGGTATATGGTATATGACATACGACATACGGTATACAGCACATGGTATATGTTATATAGTGTATGGTACATGGTGTGTAGTTTGTAGTATATGATATGTGATGTTTGATAATATTGCATAGGGTATATTGTGTGCTATATATGGTACGCGACGTATGTTATATGGTATAAGGAATATAGTTCATGGTGTACAATGTATGGTTTCCCCACTCCATCCACAAACCCTTTCACGGTTTCTCCTTTCTCCGTATTCAGAATCAGATTCCTTCCCTTACATAAGAACCCAGGCGACTCCCCCCCCCCTCACCCTCTTCCCCCGAAGCTCGGTCAGTCAGCTCCGCTAATCTCCCAATTACCAACAATAGGCTCAAGACGTTTTCAATCTACGCAGCCATCTCCACCACCAACTTCCTCCCTCCCTCCGTCTTCCTCCCTGACTCCTTTCTCCCTCCCTCTCTCCTTCCGTCCCTTCCTCCTTCCCTCCCTCCTTCCCATCTTCCCTCCCTTCCACCACCCCCCAACCCATCCTTCCGTCTTCCTTGGCGCCCTCTTCAACCCCATCCATCGTCTTTCCGTTTCTTGGTGAAAACATGTGAAGCCAAACGCACGCTTCTCTGACGCAAACGTATACATAGAGGCAGTCACGTGCACGGCCCATAAAAGAACAATCAAACAAACAAACATACACACACACACACACACACACACACACACACACACACACACACACACACACACACACACACACGTACATACACAAACATACTGTTAGTCCCATGCCTCTTCCTTCTCTTAAGTATGTTTTTATAGAAGCTTCGGTCACTAGATATTAAAGTTTCTTGATGGGGTGAGTTAAACTTAAGATTTTTATTTCTTATTTTCTTTCTTCTTAGTAAATACACTTGGTTCAATCTACACCAAGGGACTCCCACTTGGGATCCTTGTACATCCCACCAAGCCAAGTCTGCTCCGACGTCACAATTTAATTCATCCAATAATTTTGAACGTTACAGATAAGTGCCACCCTTCAAGGGCGTGACTTTACCTCCATGTATCAATAATTTCTCTCCTCCTCTACCCTTTTCTCCAATCAGAAAAGCTGTTATACTGTCTCAAGTAATACTGTTTACGTAAGCACTTATGTCGCAAGAGGAATGTGGTTTCGTGTTACATTTCGTCAATTCAGCAATCTCTCGATATCCTAACCTATGTTTACAAAACACAAGACGGCAAGCGAAAATATGCAACTCTGCACTTCCTATCGGCCATTGTTTCAAAACATCCAAGTAATAAAATGTGCATACCTTTTCACCTACCCCTCTATCTACTTAAATGTCTACCTCTATCTACCGGCCTCTTACACATACACACCTATCTTTTATTCACATCGTCTCTTCCTTGTTACATACCCATTTAGAATACATGTTCACTCAATTGGTAAAAATGGTCCGCCTCATACATGCTTTCTCCGTTAGGCGATTTTATTCAGCTGAGGACCGCCGCCGGTGCTCCAGGTTTAAGCTAACAAAAGAGCAAATTAATCATCACTGTGTAAACCAACATATTCCTCCTCATTGTGAAATGCTATTCCTCATTCTCCCACCTCTCTCCCTCCTTCCTTCCCTCC
>NC_134777.1:95276189-95278689 GCF_046742065.1 Oratosquilla oratoria
TACTTAGAAATATATCAAGGACATAATACCAATAAATATATCTACATAGTTCTTTTTCATAATAGGTTAAGTTCAAATGTCCGCAGTTTTACTACATATGCCAAAAGATAAAAAGAGCAAGGAGGAAAAGAGAGAGGAGAAAAAGAAAGAGAAAGTAAAGAGGACACCGGAGTTCATAAAGTCAATTACTCTTACTAAACAAGAAATTAAGGCTATTGTTCATAAAGTCAATTACTCTTACTAAACAAGAAATTAAGGCTATTGTTCTTATACTCGCAAAAGCACGTCAAGGTTCCACAAAAATATGAAGCCTTAAACGTTTTGCAACTTAATAACCTGGTACGTCTGTCGACACAAGAACAGATTTCGTTCCAAACGGGTCCCTTCCCCGACTCCGGAACCTACATTGATTCATTTTTGCTTTAAATAATTCACCCAGACGACCCCAGCTTACTCTAGCCAAACTCCAGCCCTTCCAAAACTATCCCTAAGCCATCTCCAGCCCTTTCTAGAACACCCTAGCCCAACTTAACATAACCTTCTTAGAGCTACCACCTAAAATCCATTATGACATGTGGAACGCATATACAACGATAACGCCAAAGTATCGCAGGAGAAGGGGAAGGGACAAAGAGCATCTCAATTGGGGAAAGGACCAGATGGAAAAGAATTATTCTCTGTTTTGCCGACGACCACCAGACCAGAGTCAACTGAAGGCGGGAGGAATAGGAGAGAGGGGGAGAGAGGAGAGGAGGAGGTATCTGATGATGATGACATGAAAGAGGATATTGCATGAGACAGGACAAATACAGGTGAGGGTATTACAACGTCTACTTTAATTCACTCTCGTTTATTACCCCGTTCAGTATCCCAGTGTCACAACTTGATGACCTGATACCCTCCTTTGGCTCTTCAAATACCCGTTTCGAATGTCAACAGATCAGAAACGAATAAGCAGTCGTCCCAATTAATCTAACTTTCGTATCTATTGTCTAGTGCACAGGGAAGCCGGAGGGCAGAGCAAATACTCCTCTTCCTCCTCCTCCTCCTCCTCCTCCTCTTTATCTTCCTCTTCCTCCTCCTTTACTTCCTCCTCCTCCTCTCCTTCCTCTTCCTCCTCCTCCTCCTCTCCTTCCTCTTCTTCCTTTTCTCCCTACCCTTCCTCCTCCTCCTCTTCCTCCGTCTCCTTCTCTCCCTCTTCTTCCTCCTCTCCTTCCCCTTCTCCCTCCTCTTCTTCCTCCTCTCCCTCCCCTTCCTCCTCCTCCTCCTCACCCTCTTCCTCTTTCTGTTCTTCCTCCTCTTCCTTCGCCTCCTCCACTACCCTCCTACTCTTATTTCTAGTCCTCCTCCTCTTCCTCCTCCTTGTCCTCCTCCTCCTCCTCCGCCTCTTCCTCCTCCTCGTCCTCCTCCTCCTATTGATCGCCTTTGTGTTTCGAAATCATAAAATTTTAGATTTGGTCATAAATTATGCACTTGTTAATTGCAGCATTCTCGAAAAGGGATTCATATTACATTTTTCGTAGTTCGTTCAAACTACGTCACAAGTATACGCATTTTTCTATTTAATGAATGCTAATGTTAATTAATGTTCTATATTAATGAAATTCGATTTAGTCGCTGCTGGGTCCATGCAAAGGGACATTTTTCCTCCCAGGACGGAGAGTTTCTCCAATGACCAGAGCTTATGTCCCTAGGGTGAACACTGAACACTAGGTCCAAGAAAGAGACGGAAGTCTTGGTAAAGATGAAATTTAAGAAAGGTAGCAGAAAGGAAGGACAGTAGTAATTAAAAATTGATCAGCAATTGTTTTATCTTATTTAATTATATTTATTTACTTACTTATTTTATTCATTTATTCATTTATTTATCTATTTATTTGTTTATTTATTCATCCATTTATCTCTTTTTGAGTACAGTCTCAAGCTACAACAAGAAATAAACTGAAACTCAATAGAATTAAAAAATAAAAATAAAAAAATAAAAAGATAAATAAAATAAAAATAAAAAAGGGCGTGACTGGACCGCAGGGATATCGTTAAGGTCACTAACGTACCCGATACGAGGTCAACCTAGGTGACCTCCCTCCTTTGGCCTCAAGCGCCATGTTCCCTTCAGTGTGACCGCAGTCAGAATATTCTTTTCGGCTCCGTGGAGGTCGGGGAGAGTTCCCACTATATATCATCGGGAGGGGATAAAGTTCCGAAGGGGATCAATGTTTCGTGGGGGTGGGGAGGGGGGGAGGAGAGATAAAACTTTATCGGGGGGGAAGGGGGGAGGGGGGATAAAACTTTACTTGGGGGGGGAAAGGGGGGAGAACCCCTCCTGCCAGCCGAACTTCCCCTCGTTGTAAACCTGCCTTCTCTCGGCCCCCACCTCCTCACCTCTCCTCTCCCCTCCTTCTCCTTATCCTTTTTCTTCCTCCTCCTACTCCCTCCTCATCATCATCCTATCCTCCATCCTCATCCTCCTCCCTCATCAGCTCCTCCTTCTCCTTACTTA
>NC_134777.1:95283689-95288689 GCF_046742065.1 Oratosquilla oratoria
TTGTGAAAATTCGTTTGCAAGCGAAAATGCCGGGAACGAGACGACATGACACTGTGTCAGCTATTATAGACCTTATGCTCACATGAAATACGGGCGTTAATTGCAATGTGGCTTCAGATCAAGTATTTTCTAAATATTTATTTCCTATTCTTATGGTTGTGGTTTTGTTGCCGCTCTTATTAATATGTGTGGGATACACTCGTCAATTTTTCAACGACTCACTACAACAGCAAGAGAGTATAAAGCTCTTTCCAATTTCAGAAGTAATTTCAAGGCATTTATTTTCGCTAGTGGAAGAATTGGTATCGTGGTTTGCGGAAGTTTAATTTGGTTATGTAATTCTCTGAATAGAGAAATTTTAAACAGAATAACTAATTCATATGAAACTTCGCATTGGTGTAATAGCACTAGGATGTTGATAAAACACTTGTTTTGTCCTGAAGAAAAAGCATTTTTTTTCCAGCGAGTAAATAGTGGGTAACCAAAAAGTCAGGATAATTAGGGTAATCCTTCTGCTATGCATATACACAGTTTTAAATGTTGAAAATGTTGACTTACGGTTAACATTTTGAACATGACTGCATCTACATGATACACAGAAGACTTTCTATGCGATCTAGCTTATGATCCCTTCAGTGTGTATTTTCTACATACATGTACACAAATGTATTGACATAGAATCTATATTTATGCTCTCTCTCTCTCTCTCTCTCTCCACACACACACACACACACACACACACACACACACACACACACACACACACACACACACACACACACACACACACACACACACACACAAACAATATATATATATATATATATATATATATATATATATTATATACATACATATATATGTATGTATATATATGTATATATATATATATATATATATATGTATGTATATTCATATATAATTCGTGAAACACGCTGGTTGTTCCCCCACTCCTCCCGTGTTCAATATAGCAAAATAAATTGCAAACAATTTGTTTTATCAACAAAAGCTCAAATTACCTTAGTATGAACATACAATGGATTGTTGGTAATTAATTCCGCCGTGATTAGTACGGAAGGGGTCGGGGAAATGATAACAATCACATCAAAATCATCACAATCACATCAAAATTATCACAAATCACGGAATCAAAGTACTAACTTAACTAGAGTAATGGTATCTTGTCACATTTTTATTTTATACATATATTTTTCAAGTGGAAAATGAGACTAACAACTTGCTTTTTATCATTCTATTTTAGTCCATTATTACACCTTCATACACGATAATTTCAATAAATGGCGGAGTTTAAGGAACTGAGGGAACTTGGTTCACGTTCTTGATCGGGTTCTAATTGGCTGAGGGAACCCTTTCCACCAGAACCAGTTTAGGATCGTTTCTTCTGGGTTAAGCGCGGGAGGTTGAACCAGTTCAACGAAGCTTACTAACTTTTTTTTTCTCTAGCTTCCTTTAGACGATGTTTAAGCTCAGGAAAACCATCTGAGCAGTGAAGAAGTTAAACAAATAATATTTTGCTGTGGTTTGCTATTTTGGAGTTTGTTATAATTGCATTCATCGCTAACTGGTGAAAATGATCAAAATTTTTGTTTTCCGATTTGTCGATGATGTCCTTGCTGGCCCCTTCTGCATCGAATGGTATTTTTTCATTTAATTCTGTCTGTCACCAGGATATTCTGTATAGACACGGTAAAGAAAACATTTGAGAAAGTCGATAGACGAAACGTCAGGAATAAAAGCTTCACCTCCAGTCCATGTTTCCTTTACCGTGTCTATACAACTTGTTTACATGGATTTTCACCAGAATATTCTATTTATCTCCGTGACTTCCCCTGTAAGGTGCCACTGTTCCTTTTATTCTGGCTGTCGCCAGGTGATTTTATTCGCCTCCGTGGTACACCCTCGACAACGAAGGAGTTAAACCTTTTACTGTTACAACAAAAGACAATTTCCTTCAGATGAAGAAAACCCCTTTTTTGCGCAACGAAAGATTTTCAAACTTTCCCATCTTCTCTCAGCAAAAATAAGTGCAATTTCATCATTTCAGGAACCCAACTGAAATCGACGAAGATGTCTTGATAAATTCGGAGAACAAAATGAACGAGGCGTTTGACAAACATTTCCTCGCGGTATTTACAAAGGAGAGGTTAGATAAGGTACCTGAATGCGACCTGATCTCCAATGAGGACGAGGAAAATAGACTAACATCATCATCATTAACCCATTAAACTCGGATGACAAGATTCTTGTCATTTGGTCAAATAAAACAAAAAATCATAAAACACCAAAATGTTTGATCAAACACCAGAAAAATATGACGTCGGTCCTCGCTTCGCTCGCGAGCGAAGCGAGGAAGACTGACGTCATATTTTTCTGGTGTTTGATCAAACATTTTGGTGTTTTATGATTTTTTGTTTTATTTGACCAAATGACAAGGAATCTTGTCATCGGAGTTTAATGGGTTAAGGAAGTAGTTAAACAGATTGATAGACTTAAAACTACAAAATCCCCGAGTCCAAACTAAAAACTTCCGTGTGTGCTCAAAGAGTGTAAATCTGAAACGTTTGACCAGTTAACGGAAATATTTAGTAAGCCGGTAGACACTGGATTCGTGCCTATTTCTTTGGGGCAGTCAAACGATGTTCCTATTTTCAAAAAGGATGATAGATCGTCTATGCACAACTACAGGCCAATCAGTTCGACGTTGGTTACAGGTAAAATGCTAGAATTGTTAATAGCTAAAAAAGAAATCAGAGATCACATCGAAAGATATATTTTGATTCGTGACTCACAGCCTATGTTATAAAAGGGTAAGTCATGTGTAACCAATCTTCTATTTTTTACACTAATGTCTACAAGGCGTCAGAGTTACGATGTTATTTACCTTGACTTCTATAAAGCGTTCGACAAGATACACCAACAGACAATACTAAATATAGTCAAAGCCCATGGCATATGAGAAAAAGTGTTTGAAAGGATTAGAGCATGGATCGGTGACAGAAAACAGAGGATCACCATTAACGATGTAAAATACAAATGAGGGAATGTAAACTAATGAAGTTCCCCAAGAGTGCGAGAGGAACTTAGGAGTGCTAGTGAGTCCTGACCTTAAATCCAGGAATCAGTGCATTAGCGCCAGGAATAGAGTAAACAGAGCATTAAGTTTCATTGCTAAGACAGTTACGAATAAAAGTGCAGAGGTAATTAACAAACTCTATCTGGCGTTAGTTAGACCCATCCTTGACTCTACGGTACAGTTTTGATCTCCGTCCTATAGAATGGATATCATTTCACTAGAATCAGTACAGAGGAGAATGACCAAAATGATACATGGGCTCAGAAATTTACCTTACGAGGTCAGGCTTAGGCACCTATACACTCTCTAGAAACACGGAGAGTGCGGGGTTATCTAAAAGAGGTGTTCAAGTGGATCAAAGGGTGATGCAGACAAGGTCATCATATCAAGACAGCAGAGCAGGACTCGTAGTAATGGATATGAATTGGACAAATTTAGATTTAAGAAGGAAATAGGCAAGAATTGGTTTACCACTAGAGTGGTCAACGAATGGAATGGACAAGTAACCACGTAGTGAGCGCTGAAATTATCGGTTTTTTTAAGACAAGATCAGACAACTTATAGATGAGAATCATAGGTGGTAATGGACATGGAACTGCCTAGTGTAGGCCTTATGGTCTCTTTAAGTCTCCTTATTTCCTATGTTCTTATGTTTAGTGACTCCGAATTATCTATCTCTGGTGAAATAAAACGACAATGAAAAAGAATATATTCGAAATAGTTTTTACTAATAACCGATAAACAAGTTTTCACAGAACAGAACTCACCCTCCCCCACCTCCACCCATCCTTCCTCATCATCCTTCCCTCCTGTTGATCTGACCCTCCCTCCCTCCCTCCCTCCCTCCCTCCCTCCCTCCCTTACCCTCCACACACGGACTGTCAGACAGGGACACAAACGCGCGAGTACACAAATACAACAATAATTGTTCAGACTAATTCCATTTTAATTAACGAAGAATAACTGCACCCTACTACTGTTAACAACCAACTACCGTCAACAGCAGCGCATACATACTGTCCCTCACCCTTTAACAAGCAGAGGGCGATCCTGAAACATGAACTCGCTTGACGAAGGGAAATGAAACGCAAAAATGCAAAACATGGAAACCCCACCAAAATATGAAAAACTCTTAACCGCTGTCGCCAGGTGATTTTATTCAGGTGAAGTACCCCACCCCCATCTTTTAATGGATAAGGCAGTCTCCCCGCCTGCCCAAGGCTGTCGGGAACCAACGCAAAAAGCACGAAGCAAGTTCCGGGAATCGAACTCACGACCACCTGTTCATAAGTTGCCGCGGTATCCACTGTATATATATATATATATATATATATATATATATATATATATATATATATATATATATAGAGAGAGAGAGAGAGAGAGAGAGAGAGAGAGAGAGAGAGAGAGAGAGAGAGAGAGAGAGAGAGCGTGTGTGCGTGCGTGTGTGTGTGTGTGTGTGTGTGTGCGTGCGTGCGTGTGTGTGTGTGTGTGTGTGTGTGTGTGTGTGTGTGTGTGTGTGTGTGTGTGTGTGTGTGTGTGTGTGTGTGTGTGTGTGTGTGTGTGTGTGTGCGTGTGTGTGTGCGTGTGTGATTCACCATGGTCTTGGATCACGTGTTGGACTCGCGATCGACAGCTATTTCCCTCCCGGAAGAGAGCTCAGAGCTCATATATGACCGATCTATGGGTAATGCTGTGACCTTATACGCACACACACACCAAACCCCCGCCGACGAGAGTTGGAGTAATGACTCGCAAGGCAGCGATACTAAAATTATTTAAGCCCTGGCCGTGATTCGAACCCGGACCGCCGTAGTGGCAGACGAGAACTCTACGCGTGTGTGTGTGTGTGTGCGCGTGTGTGTGTGTGCGTGTGCGTGTATGTGTGTGTGTGTGTACGTGTGTG
>NC_134777.1:95293689-95316189 GCF_046742065.1 Oratosquilla oratoria
GTAGCCCAGAGGATACCGTGTTGAGCTCGTAAGCAGGTGGTCGTGAGTTCGATTCCTGGAAGCTGCTGCGGGCTATTTTAACCCTTTCCAGGTGGGGAGGCGACCTAACATCGTGCTAAAAAAAAAAAAAAAATTGCTCTGCCAGGTTTCTCACTTCCCAACGCGTGGGAGTGGGATGGTGGGGGTGAAGGAAACTCCTACATAAGTGAAACAGTCGAGGTAAGCTATATATCCAGCTCGCTACCGAAGACTTTTCACGGGAATGAACAAACGAGGGCGATGTCTGGCCCGATATACATTCAAGAAGATTACCAGCCTATAAGATAGCATGCAAGGTGGTATAGAAACTCGTTCGTGAGTTGAAAGAAAAGGAAATCGATGGGCAGGAGAACCAAAGAGATGAGAGAAAATAATCAAATATAAGAAAAGAAGAAAAAAGGAATAGTAAAAATTGTTTTAATGGAAGTGAAGATGTCGATGGAGAAGTAGGAAGAAAAGGGAAAAGGTACAGTTGTCTTTACTTTATGGTACTACAGTAGTTAATGTATTCTAAGACGCTGGAAGATATCTGGGTCGTAGATTCACGACATAAATGAGTCCTACGACCTCGTAGATTTGGTCATATCGTTAATGTTCAAGGTCAAAATACACTCTGCCCCAAGACTTACAAAAGACTACAATAGTACTACAAAAGACTACGACCACTGTATAGATCAGGGTTCTTAACCTTTTTCTCCAATTCCCCACTTTTTAGTGAGCCAACTCTCCATTTCCCACCACAGCATCGGTCTTTGACAAATTCGATTTTAACCCATGCAGTGTTTAGTACGTAAATATACGCTTTGCTTTTTTGTGCCATTTTACGGCCCTTAATTTTTGTTTGCATATATTAGATTTTTTAATAACAGTTATCACATGGAAATAAAATACATATGAAAAGACAGTGGTTCTTCTGTCCGACCGGTCATTCCCACTTGGCAACTCCGCCATTCCCCACCAGTGGGGAATTCCCCACAGGTTAAGGACCACTGGTATAGAAGGAGTCAACGGTACACGAATGAAATAAATCGGGTTTTAGGCTGAGTGAGTGATGAAATAAAAAGGCAGGGTAGACATATTTAAAAGGGGTGGAAAGAAGAAGGAAGGGAGGAGAAGGGAAAGAAAAAGTAGAAATGGAGAAAGATAGGACAAAAGGCATAGTGCGTTAACGAGTTTTGCATTTAGATTGGAAACAGGGAAGTGAGAGTGGAAGGAAATGAACAAAAAGAAAAAAAGAGAAGGATAAAAAATAAATAAAAAATAAAAAAGAAGAAACTATATCTGGGACCAATAGCCCAGTGCATGGGCTGAGAGTTGGGAGTAAGAGAGAAAAAAGAGGACAGGGAGAAAGAAGAGGGAAGAAAGAGGGAAAAGAGAAAGGGACGAGAGAGGGAAGGACGTGTGTAGGAAAAGGAAACCGTAAGGATCCCTTTCCTTTGGTCTAGGGTAAGTGGCGACAAGTTGAAGGTAAGGAGAGGCAAGGGGGAAAGAGAAGTAGAGTAGGGTAGGGAAATAAAAAAGAGACGTAAGAAGTGAGATGTCTACCTGTAAGAGTTTGAATGTCTACGAAGTGACCAATGGAAGAGATGGAAAGAGAAAGTTGTTTTTGTTGTCTTTTTTTTCGTTTTTGTTGTGTTTTGTTGTCGCTGTTTGTTGTCGTTTTTTTTTTTCTTTTTTGTCGTTTTTTTTGTCATTTTTTGTGTTATTGTCGTCTTTGTTGTGTTTTTGTTGTGTTTTTGTTGTGTTTTTGTTGTTTTTTGTCGTTTTTATTTTCGTTTTGTAGTTGTCATTTTTTGTCGTTTTTTGGTTGTCGTCTTTTGTTGTCTTTTTTTTTTTCTTTTTTTTTTCGTTATTTTGTCGTTTTTTTTGCTGTTTTTGTCTTCTTTTTTTGCTGTTTGTTTTTATGGTGTTTTTGTTGTGTTTTTGTTGTCGTTTTTTGTTGTTTTTGTTGTCGTTTTTTGTCGTTTTTTGTTGTCTTGTTTTCGTTTTTTTTTGTCGTTTTTGTTTTTTGTCGTTTTTGTTTTTTGTCGTTTTTGTTTTTTGTCGTTTTTGTTTTTTGTCGTTTTTGTTTTTTGTCGTTTTTGTTTTTTGTCGTTTTTGTTTTTTGTCGTTTTTGTTTTTTGTCGTTTTTGTTTTTTGTCGTTTTTGTTTCTTGTCGTTTTTGTTTCTTGTCGTTTTTGTTTCTTGTCGTTTTTGTTTCTTGTCGTTTTTGTTTTTTTGTCGTTTTTGTTTCTTGTCGTTTTTGTTTCTTGTCGTTTTTGTTTCTTGTCGTTTTTGTTTCTTGTCGTTTTTGTTTCTTGTCGTTTTTGTTTCTTGTCGTTTTTGTTTCTTGTCGTTTTTGTTTTTTGTCGTTTTTGTTTCTTGTCGTTTTTGTTTCTTGTCGTTTTTGTTTTTTGTCGTTTTTGTTTCTTGTCGTTTTTGTTTTTTGTCTTTTTTGTTGTCTTTTTTGTTCTTTTTTGTTTTTTGTCGTTTTTGTTTTTTGTCGTTTTTGTTTTTGTCGTTTTTTGTTTTTTGTCGTTTTTGTTTTTTGTCGTTTTTGTCGTTTTTGTCGTTTTTTGTCGTTTTTTGTCGTTTTTGTTTTTTGTCGTATTTTGTCGTTTTTGTCGTTTTTGTTTTTTGTCGTTTTTGTTTTTTGTCGTCTTTGTTTTTTGTCGTCTTTGTTTTTTGTCGTCTTTGTTTTTTGTCGTCTTTGTTTTTTGTCGTCTTTGTTTTTTGTCGTCTTTGTTTTTTGTCGTCTTTGTTTTTTGTCGTCTTTGTTTTTTGTCGTCTTTGTTTTTTGTCGTGTCTGTGTTGTCGTGTCTGTGTTGTCGTGTCTGTGTTGTCGTGTCTGTGTTGTCGTGTCTGTGTTGTCGTGTCTGTGTTGTCGTGTCTGTGTTGTGGCGTTTGTGTTGTGGCGTTTGTGTTGTGGCGTTTGTGTTGTGGCGTTTGTGTTGTGGCGTTTGTGTTGTGGCGTTTGAGTTGTGGCGTTTGTGTTGTCGTGCTTTTGTTGTTCCTGTCGTCGTCGTCGTCGTCGTCGTCGTCGTCGTCGTCGTCGTCGTCGTCGTCGTCGTCGTCGTCGTCGTCGTCGTCGTCGTCGTCGTCGTCGTTGTATTACACCGGCTCTTCTATTCTTATGAGCAATCTTGCACCGCTGTCGAACTTTTGTAGGGAAGTGAGGAGGAGAAGGGTATAAGAGAAGGAAGGTAGAGAAGAGAAAGGAGAAGAAAGGAAGAATAGAAGGAAGGAAGAAAAGGGAGGAGAAGAAAGAAAAGAAAGAAGGATGAGAAGGAAGGAGAGGGTAAGAAGAGAAGGAAGAAAGAGAATGGAAGAGGAGAAGGGAAGAAGAGAAAAAGGGAATAGGATGAAGGAGAATGGAAGAAGAGAAAGAAGGAAGAGAAGGGAGGTGGAGAGGGGAACAAAAAAGGAAGGAAGAGAAGAGAAGGAGAATGGAGTAGGAGAAGGGAGGAGGAGAAGGGAAGAAGAAAAGGGGGGAAAAGAAGAGAGTAGAAGGGAAGAAGAGAAAGAATGAAGGAAAGGGAGAAGGAGATGGGAAGAAGAGAAGGAGAGGGGAAGAAGAGAAGGAGAGGGGAAGAAGAGAAGGAGAGGGGAAAAAGAGAAGGAGAGGGGAAGAAGAGAAGGAGAGGGGAAGAAGAGAAGGAGAGGGGGAAAAAGAGAAGAAAGAGCAGTGATGGGGAGAAGAAGAAGAGCGGCCGAAATTCTTGACCTTATCGTTGACAAAGGTGACCACGGTAATAAATAAGTGAGGACACTTGGCAGCTGCCAGTGTAGAATAAAAGTGCCAAAGCGGCACAGAAGGAAATCAACCCGAGGTCGTGCTTCAAGTGAGCGATACATTTCAAAACACTGTTCTGCGTGATGCAAGAAAGAAAAAAGCCTACAAAGATAAAAAGGTATAGTGTTTGTATTTTATTAAAAAAAAAAGTGAAAATGAAAATTAAAAAATTAATAATAACAACAACAATAACAATAACAATAACAAATAATAATAATAATAATAATAATGATAATAATAATAATAATAATGATAATAATAATAATAATGACGATATTAATGATAATGATAATGATGATACTGATATAATGATGATAATAATGATGATGATAATAATAACAACAACAACAATAATAATGATAACTTAAGAAAATATAAGACTGATTTATATGCTCGGATAGCCAGAGCAAGTATTACGAAACTGTCGTTGTCGGAATCGAACCTGGATACACGACATATAAGGCAAGATGGCAACCACCCCGCCACTCGGCACACTGCTTGCCTCATCAACATTGACGAAATGTGTCAAAGTTGATTTGCTTCTTGTTCAAAAACCTTGCAAACACCGTCGTTTGAACTTTTCATTCTTGGAATGATCAACGCCAAAAAAGATAAATAAATAAAAATATGTATTAACGATAATGAATAAAAGTACGTTTCCACCAGTGAGCAATTATGGGATTGCAATTTATACCCGGATCTCTGCGGCAGAGGAAAGAAATTAAGCAACTTATACCCAAGAGAGAGAGAGAAAAAGAAAGAGAAGGAAGGCAGGAGGGAGGGAGGGAGGAACGGAGAGAGGGAGAGAGAGAGAAAGAGAGAGAGAGAGAGAGAGAGAGAGAGAGAGAGAGAGAGAGAGAGAGAGAGAGAGAGAGAGAGAGAGAGAGAGAGAGAGAGAGAGAGAGAGACAGACAGACAGACAGACAGACAGACAGACAGACAGACAGACAGAGACACAGAGACACAGAGACACACAGAGAGAGAGAGAGAGAGAGAGAGAGAGAGAGAGAGAGAGAGAGAGAGAGAGAGAGAGAGAGAGAGAGAGAGAGAGAGAGAGAGAGAGAGAGAGGTGGGGGAGGTTGGAGGTGAGAAAGGGAGTTATAGAGGAAAGAAAGAAGAAACGAAACCGATGTAATTGAGTTCCGGGGCGTAATTGCAACAAATTAATCGCATCAATGAGTTGCAGACCGAGAGCAGAAATATTTTTAATTATTTCATTGCAAACATGAACTTCTTATCAACCTTTTGCTCGCAATGGGGGAGCCATGGAGATGAATAAAATCGCCTGACGGCCACCAGATGAAGAGAATTGCAATCAGGTGAGGAAGGATTTGTTTCCTGTGTGCAAAACAGTCGACGAATTTCATGAGGATTCAAAAGCTTCTAACTTGTTTGCTCTTTCATCATGCAGGAATAAAGTAATCAACCCATAAACAGACACGTAAATGAATAATATATCTAGGTTTTGGCTAAAACGTTTACAGAGTTTTTGTTAAGCATCTGAAGTACTTTTTTCACTAAATATTTTGTTCTGGCTAACGTTTGGTGGTTCTAATCAATACCGAGGAACCGGTTTATATGCTAGAATTAGTATTGTAATTAACGTTCACTTTATTTGTGATATATTACCCCTTTCTCATGCTTCAAGGGAACCGGTTGAAATAAATAATAATAAAAATGAATAAACGAATCAATAGAATGAATATTATTAAAAGAACTTCAGGTATATCAAGAAGTTTGCATATTACACATCCGTCACGCCCTAAGCCAGGGATGGTCAATCCTTTGGCACGCGTGGAAAACTTGTTACGTTAAAGACTTTTTTCCGGCACGTAAAACTCAGAGCTCACCTTAAAACAAAATAACTAATAAATCTCCAGCTTCCTTTGTATGGCCATTGGGAACTGCATTCTGCACTGGGGGGTGGATTGGGACCTTAGGAGGTGAAGGGAGGGGCTCCATACTCGTATGCAGGCCTATAAATTTACTCCGTGGGCACAAAAAATGTATATATAAAATGAAAAAATAAAAAATGATAATAATAATAGTAAAATAAATAAAAATCAATTAATTAATTAATTGATAGATAAATCAATCAATCAATTAATCAGTTGTATCAAAGATTTGGCTGATTGTGGCAGCCACACTTAAAAAAAAAGTTGCCCACCCCTACCTTAAGCAGCCTTTTGTGTCGAAGTTAAGGACAGACTGAATTGATTTACACAATTTTTTTTTCAGATTCTTTCTCCCAGCTGAATAAAATCGTCGGAGTCTCGGCGAAGACTGATATATGTATTAGGCTCGTAAGTAACCTTAATCGAATCGACGGAGTTCGTCGGTGTTTGAATTTTGCAAAAAGTTGACATATTTGCGGTATTTCTAACTCGGTTGTAGACCCCGTCTACCTAAACGCCGCGAAGGGTTTTATACATTTCTATGTAAATTTTCATTAATGTTTCTCAGAATTTTTTTAATGAAAAGAATAAATAGGAAATGGTGAACATCTACTGTATAATCCGGTCAAAATAGAGAAATACAGTGTTAGAATTTGTTCAACGCTGACGCAACCCTTCGCCTTGTTCACACGGAGTATGATAACTCGGGAAACTTCTATGATTTTGAAAAAAAAAATCATAGAGCAAAAGAGGTGATTGCCCTCTTATCAAAAAGAAACCAAAGAATAGTTGTTGTCTCCGTCTGTTCTCTTTTCCTCTCTTTCAAGATTTGCTCTCACCTCTCTCTACCCCATAAGCTAAAAAAAATTATAATAATAAAATAAAAACTATTACAGGAAGAGAAGAAGAGAAAAACCAAAGACTCGAACTCAACCCAGACTCTTGCGGAAAGGTATCAACAACTCATAACAGAAACCATCCTCAATCATACAATTGCGTCTGCCTCTCATCTTTCTATCTTCAACCCTCTTCCATTTCTTCCTCCCTCCCTCTCCAACCTCTCTAATTTACCTATCATATCCTTTAGTTACATCTTAAAGCCTTAAACCCATTATCAAATCTTAAAGCCATTATCAAATGGCTCATTTAAAGCCATTATCAAATGGCTCATTTAAAGTCATTATCAAATGGCTCATTTAAAGCCATTATCAAATGGCTCAAATCTTAAAGCCATTATCAAATCTTAAAGCTATTATAAAACGGCTCATTCGGAATTTAAAAAAAAAACAGTAATGATAAAAATAAAAAAAAAGTCTGAAATAACAGTTTACTGAATCATAAATGGAAGAATGAAGAAACTAGTTTCTCGATAATCTTGACTGAAAAGGGGACTACTCACTGAATCCGAGACCAATAGACTGACCACTTCAGTCTAAATGGTTTATGGTCTCTGGCAGTATATTCTAAATCACAAGTCAAAAATGATCGAGTTCCCTATCTACCCTTCAGTCGAGAAAACTCTCCTCTGTTTATTTGCAAAAACTGCTCCGGTGGTCAACCGCGCCCTTCATCCAATTTCCACCACCGCTGGCAATCTGAAGAGTCCATCGGGGGCAGCCCAGTTGCAGAGGCAGCTTCTGCCCAGGCAACGATATCCTTTTTTTTCACCACCTCTACTTCGGTATGGAGTCTGTAGTGTGATATCTCCCTGAAGGTGGATGCTCTCTCAGTACAGACACCTTCACGCACACGCATGTGTACACACACACACACACACACACACACACACACACACACACACACACACACACACACACACACACACACACACACACACACACACACACACACACACACACACACACACACACACACACACACACACACACGCACACATTTATTCAACTAATAAAGGACATTCACCTCTCCATTCTCAGTATTACCATTGAGATTAATAGACGACTGAATCTAAAGAAAGAGGAACCTGCAATGTGCCATCTATTTCTATCTATTTACTTCCTCTGGTTACGGCGCAAAAGGCACGACTGAACTTCACTCCCCGACTGTACAGTATAGACATCCTTCCCGCCAATCAAATATATTCCATCATTTCCATTCCTTTGCTCCCGGAGCCCATCATCCACCGATATAGACCGAAGGGATATAGAGGAGCCATGTTAATCAACATCACGTCACTTATAAGCGTATGCATCATATTTCCCAATTCAGACCTTCCTATTAACACCGAGAGTGGGGGATGCTCTCCATGTGTGAAGTAAAAGACAATAGACAGACAGACAGACAGACAGAGACAGACAAATAGACGGGCAGACAGACGGGCAGACACACACACACACACACACACACACACACACACACACACACACACACACACACACACACACACACACACACACACACACACACACACACACACACACACACACACACACACACACGCACGCACTAACACACACAGTCTGACAGACAGACAGACAGAAACACCGACTAAATGGAAGAAAGATAGAGACGATTCACGAGAAAAAGAGTAACAAAATAAAGCTTTCACTGATAGATGACAGTCCATTTGATAACTGACTATTCTTTCACATTCAACTTCTCCCAGTCTTTGCCCGGATAGGAGAAACAAATTTCGAAAGTCTTCAGTGTAGTTCATTTCACTTGGCACCACCAAAGTAAACACTGTAACACTCTTAGTGACAGGCATTCTGGACGAAATAAAAGCTCTTATTAAGGGTCACATGAGTCGAGTTTGTAGTTAGTGAATTAATTGAGTCACTGTAAATCCTTCAAACAAGACTATTTTCCCAAAAATAAAGCAAACTTCCCTTCGGCAACCAGAACAGTACATAATATATATATATATATATATATATATATATATATATATATATATATATATATATAATATGTATATATATATATATGCGCATATTCGTATATACCTGCATAAATAAGAACCGCTGCTGAGAATCGCTAAATGAATTCCATGAAACTGGATCTACGGCTCAAAAATGAGGTAATATGCAACCAAACTCTATTGCCAGTGCTCTGAACAGGAACAATATCCACGCTGAAGCTTTCAGACAATATGTGTTCGTATTCAAATTAAGTCCATCATCTGCCCATCAATCACAGTCTGCATTCAACTGACACACATCAACCCATCGACGACCCTAATCCTACGCTCAAATACCATCAATCATCAGCTAATGACAGGTTTTCAATTTCTATATCCTATATGGTAAATGGAAATCCCAACAGAGAAAAAAATAAGTCATTTCAATTTTCGTTTCTTGAAAACAATCTGGATGAAATAAATTATTTTATCTTTGTAAAGCTCCAAAAGAAGGGATATTGAGATCACTTGTCGCGCGCGCGCGCGTGTGTGTGTGTGTGTGTGTGTGTGTGTGTGTGTGTGTGTGTGTGTGTGTGTGTGTGTGTGTGTGTGTGTGTGTGTGTGTGTGTGCAATAATAGTAAAATAACCATGTAATGATCAGTGATAATAGTGATAATTGTTACTTAGATATTATAAGTTTTAAGAGTGATAATAGTGATAGTATGGCAATGATGATAAGAATGATAATGATAAACATGTTAAGAAACTTTGATAATTATATAACAGTAATCATAATGATAGTGGTGGTTATGATGATGATGACGGCGGCGACGACGACGATGACGACGACGACGACGATAATGATGATGACGACGACGATAATGACGATCATGATAATGATGACAACAACAATAATTACTGACAATACCAACAAAAATAACAAAAGCAACATCATGAAACAATAATGCCAACAACACAAATAACTACAATGCGCAACCTCATTGAACGATATCAAACTCCATAACCTCCCCCTCCCGTCTTCTCTCTCCTACCCTCCCACTCCTCCCCTCCCCTCCTCCTCTCCCCCATCCTCCCTTCCCCGTTCCCACCACTTCCGCCGAGGCTCCCATCAACCTGAGAACGAACCTCGCCCGCCGGGGAGGATAAAACCCCCTCAGGTCCTCATCAAACCCCAGTACAACCCCCAGCCCCCCACTTCACCCCACCCCACCTTTAACCAACACATACGAGCACGTCTGATCTCAGCGCCAGAACGTTACACGTGAACACTTCTATCGAAATTGAAAATGCAAATTCAACGGTAATATGGGGAAGATCAAGAGGAGGGAGGGAGGGAGAGAATGAGGGAGAGAGAGAATGAGGGAGGGAGGGAGGGAGGGAGAGAGAGAGAGAGAGAGAGAGAGAGAGAGAGAGAGAGAGAGAGAGAGAGAGAGAGAGAGAGAGAGAGAGAGAGAGAGAGAGAGAGAGAGAGAGGAACCTAATATAAACAAGAATAATCAAGTACGAGACCACTACAAGCAAACAACATGAAAACATAAATCCAATGAGAGGCAGGCAGAAACTTTTGTTTAACACGGCAGCAGCCAGCGCTCCACGCGCTTGCATCCCCTCAGATAAACATATTAATGCACACTATTTGCCTACCGAGAGGTGCCGATGAGGTAAATGACAGAGCTGGCTGGCCGCGTTACCGCAGGACAGGCAGTGCGTTACCGAAAAATCTGCGTATACATAATGCGTATGTGTATATATGCGGACCGCTCTAAGGAAATTAAAATCGGTAACGCTTTGACGGAAACGCGCCCAGCTCTGGTACTAAATGAGATGTCCCGGCGGCTAGTACAGTAACAGAAAAGGATCCACACTATAAGGAATTCTCCTAATTCCACACAAAGATCATTATGTTTTCCTTTTCTTCTTTCGAATTTTTTAATTTCTTGATTCAAAACAACAAGGGCCCGTTTTCTTTGTTCCTAAATCTCTGGTGTAATTGGAAACCTAGTTTCGCATTCCCTTAGTTGTGGGTTCGAATCCCGCAAATGTGATGGCTTCGGTGGTAACTACTCAGCGCCTCCTGACGTAGGTTCCTCATCTTCTTTTTCTTCCACCTTCTTCACTACCAGAGACGAATAAAATCGTCTTGGACACAGAAAGAATGAAAAAGGCTGAGGGCGAATCCAATTCTTCTTAACAAGGAATCTTAACTTTCTTCACTTTCCAAATGTGTCTCGCCTTCTTCCTCCTCCACTTACTCTTGTCCTTCTTTCTTCTTTCTCTTCCTCATCTCCTCCTTGTTCTTGTCCCTCATCTCCTCCTTACTCATGTTACTCATTTCTTTACTATTCCTCTCAGTCATCTTTTCCTTCTTCATTTCCCCCATTGCTTCCTTCCCCCTTTCTCTCATTTCTTCCTTACTCCTGTTCCTCATTTCCTCCTTACTGCTGTCACTCATTTCCTTTTTCCTTTTAATCCCCATTTTCTCATTCTTCCTATCATCCATTCCCTCCTAACTCCTGTTCTTCAGTTCTTTCGTACACATTTTACTCATTTCTTTCCTTCTGTTACTCATTTCTTCCTTTCCTCCTTACTTTTTTTGCTCTCTTTTCCCTTCCTCTTGTCACTCATTTCCCCGGTTCTCCTCTCGTACTCCCCGCTTCCTCATTTCCATCTCACTCCTTTTGCTCATTTTCTCCTTCCTCCTGTCACTCATTTCCTCCTTCCTACCCTCCTGCTCCACCATTTCCTCCTCCACATACCGCCGTGTTGTTCCCGCAGATTAATTTCGCAGAAACAGCAAAATCGTGTTCCCGGAGCCAACTTTTCCTTCATCAATTTATCTCCGCCAACGTGCTTCTGGCAGCTGGGAAGTTGGATTAAGCGTTACAAATATTTCCCAGCTGGGAAGTTGAGTCAATGTCGCAAATATTTTCCAGGTTTGAACTTAAATGAAGCAGGTCATTTTGTTATCGATAAGTTCAGGATATCTTTAATGAATTTTGTTGATGATAATGTGCTCAGCACAGTGGAATTTAAGCCGAGGAAATACTGTGATTGGTGCTTGTCAATGGCAGTGGTCTTGGATGACAGACGTCGGAAAGGGTCGCCTTTCCGTGGTCCATCTGAAGAATATATAAACACTCCCATCTCCATCTACAGATGCAGCATTGAAGAGAGGAGGGAGGTTAAAGGTATTGGTGAAGGGGGAGAGGTCAGTAAAGGGAAAGGAAGGGAAGTGGGAGGAGGAAGGAGAAGGAGGAGGCAGGGGAGGGGAATAGGAGAAAAGAACATTGTTCTTCCTCTGCTGGCAAATCACATCTCAAATTTCTTTCTTTCTCTTTCGCTAAAGCCGAGATCTTCAGGTCATTTTTCTTTCGGCCCCGTCGAGGCTTCCGACCCTTGGAGAACAGATGAACGTTAATCTTTCAGGGCATAAACGTTTGTTTCCACGGCTCTCACGAGCTGCTGCAATGAGAGTAATCAAAACACGAGGATGTCTCTTGACTATTTCACGACTGTTCCATTTGTGAAGATAAAATAACTTTTGCGAATCACACACACACACAATTATATATATATACATATATATATATATATATATATATATATATATATATATATATATATATATATACATATATTCGGTATAACCTCACGAAGAACCACACTCAGAGGAAGCCAAGAGGATGCCTCCTTCCGAAGGATTGTTGAAGCTAGGAATGTAATGTAGTATGATGTCCTTACTAGGAGCTCCCTTACCTTATATATATATAACATATATATATATATTCATGTACTCATATATTCAATACACACACACACACGTATATATATATATATATATATATATATATATACATATATATATTTAGTCTGCTCCGTGACCTCAGCTAGAGAACTCGTTTGCTGCTGAGACACCAGCTAACGAATACCTCCTTTTAAGTTCATTACTTTCTGTGAAGTTTATATCATCTAACAGTGACCAGTGATCGTGTTGTGTTTTTGTAATTGTATACGTATAACGCTATACAGTTACAGGTATAAGATAAAGTGTAATATTCTACTAATTTAGAATCGAAACAGTAGTCTGTTATTGTACTCCAAAGGTAGGAGTAATAATATAGGGTAAGCAGAGTAAGCTTCGTGTATTTAGTTTATTTAGTGACCGCTTTTGTTTCTTTTGTTGATTTATATTTTCTCTTTGCCGTTTGTATTGCCGAAGGAGCGAAATGGCTTGTGAAGGTTGTGTGAAGCTAGAGGACCGTATCAGGATTTGTGAGAAGGAAATTCGATTTTTCAAGAGTGCGCTCTGTGAGAAGAGTGAATCCTCCCCACAACCAAAAGAGCGTTCTACCTCTTCCACGTCTGCCACTGCCGTGAGCGAGTGGCGCTCCATGGGGTCCCGTTTGTCGAGCCCGCGTTTAGTAAGCGGGTGCCCTGAGGAGCGACCGCTGTTTTTATCCAATCGATTTGCTCATATGGATAATGAGGCTGAAAACCAGGAGTTCTTGGTGGTGGGGGGACTCCAAAGTGCGAAGCTACGGCGATATCCTGCAGCGAAAGAATAAACGACGTTGCAAGCTTGTATGTCAACCAGGCCGTGGGATCGCCGATTGTACCCAGACCATCAGGGAGCAAAGGGTGACGAACACGGCTACGATAGTTCATACGGGAAGTAACGATGTGGGTAGGGTGAGATCAGAGGAACTTGTTCGAAATTACAAGGTCCTCCTTCAGGAGATGAAGGAACGTGGGAGCCGTCACGTAGTCTGTGGGATCCTTCCGAGGATCTACGCAGGCTCGTGTTGGAACAGTAGAGCCATAGGGATCAATGAGAGGATATCACGATTGTGCACGCAACTGGAATACTACTTTCTTGATCCTTGGTATCTCTTTTCCAGGCGTCATGCCCTTTACGCTTCTGATGGGATCCAACTTACACGCAGAGGCAAAGATGTTCTTACAAACCTCATTATGGGAGTTTGTAATGAACTAGTTCCTTTTGTGGGGTAGAATCTCAAAGGAAAGGGGAAGCAGAGTATACTGGAGGAAACAGAGTAGGGTATAACAATAATGTAAAGCAATATATCAGTGTAAGACAAAATATCATTTTAGGATATAATGTCGGTAGAGGACGAAATATTACATTAGGATGTAATATCAAAGGACAAAATATCACGATGGGATATAATGATAGTGGAGGACAAAATATCACGGTGAGATGTAATGATAGTAGAGGACAAACTATCACGATGGGATGTAATGATAGTGGAGGACAAAATATCACGGTAGGATATGTCAGTGGAGGACAGAATATCATTTAAGGAAGGAATGTCGGACAGAATGTCAATGAACGACGGGAGGCTGGTATGGAACGCGGTGACGTAGGGGGGTAAGGTGTACATAAGAGATCGGGTGACCGTGAGGGACCAGATGTCCGGGATGGGGCAATGTCCATGAGGCACTGAATGTCAATGAAGGACCAAATGTCAATATAGAGCAAGGTGCCAATAAAGAACAAAATTATAATGTAAGGCATGATGTTGAAACTCAAAACGTGCCAAAAAGAAATAATCACGAGTTTCTTAAAACCATGTACTTTAATGCTCGTAGTATTAGGAACAAATTCCAAGAAATCCAGGCGTATGTCAAAAGCGAAAATCTTGATATGATAGGAATAACCGAGACATGGTTAAATGGTGGAGAGTTTGAAGCTGAATTTAATATTGCGGGATTTAAACACTTTCATCAGGATAGAAACCACAAGAAAGGTGGGGGTGTAGGTGTAATATATAGGCCAAAAACATTATCATTAGCAGACGACAAACTGCTGTTTCAAGAACTGTCTAGTTTCTGCAACCGGGACTTATTGATAACGGGTGATTTAAATTTTACTGACATTGATTGGATGACCCTTGGACATGGTCATATAGGTAGACGCTTGATAGATTTTCTCGGTGACAATTACTAATTTCAGCATGAAAAAGAGCCACAAGACATGGAAATTTACTCGATCTATTGATCACTAGCCGCGAAATCATGATAACCTATGTATAATTTGGTGAAGCTATTGCAAATAGCGATCACAACTTAGATTCAAACTGCTAAAAAAAATAGAATATATACTTCTGTATTTAAAATACCCAATTTTAGTAAAGCTCAGTTCATAGGACTACGTAAGGAGCTTCAGCTTCCAAATTGGGAGGCAAAATTAAGCAAAAGATCTGTAAATCAGATGTGAGAAATATTTCAAAATACGCTTACCAAGATGATTCATACTTACATCCCGTTTAAGGACAGACGCTCCCCAAATCAGGCTCATCCAAAATGGCTTGACAAAGAAATTGAAAAAAGTATTGCTAAAAAGAGACAGGCTTATAAGAAATACAAGTGTTCGGGTGCACCTAATGACTATCAAAGTCAGATTTAAAAAAGACAATAAAAAACGAAAACGACAATACGATATTGATATCGCTGATAAATCCAAAGAGAATCCCAAAGAATTCTATAGTTACATTAGAGATAAAAAGGTTATTAGGAGTCACATTGGCCCACTATTATCTGCTGACGGTCAACTTGAATATTCAAATGAAGGAATCTGTAATATTTTAAACAACTATTTTAGCTCAATATTCATAAACAAAACATTTCAAAATTAATTCCATATTGAAACCTGTGAAAAGTCTAGAGTGAACTTACTACGGTAAATATAACAAAAGAAAAAACCAACAGGTGTATAGAAAAACTCAAAGTTGATAAAACACCAGGGCCTGACGGTTGGCATCCAAGAATCTTAAAGGAAATGAAAAACGGGATTATTGTTCCATTAGAAATTATTTTCAAGAAATCCATTATATCCGGATATGTCCCAAGTATATGGAAGCCAGCTAATGTTACTCCTATATTAAGAAAAGGTGACAAAAAGAACCAAATAGATACAGGCCTATAAGCTTGACTTCAACCGTAGGAAAAATGATGGAAACTATCATCATCAGAGATGCTATCGAACATCATTTCGAAAGTGACTATTTGATAAAGGATGGCAAGCATGGATTTAGACGGAAACGTTCTTGCGTGACTAACTTACTTAAATTCTACAACACAGTCATCTCGAAATATAACAAAAGAAAAAATATTGAATTGATGTATCTAAAATTTGCAAAAGCTTTTGATACCATCCCCCACGAAAGACTATTTCTTAAATTATTTTTACACTAAATAAGTGGTAGCCTATTAAGTTGGACTAGTAACTGGTTGAATGACCGAAAACAGATAGTTGTTCTAAAAGGCAAAAATTCTAGATGGAAAATTTTTGCGAGTGCAGTTCCTCAGGGTTCCGTGCTTGGGCCACTACTATTCATAATATATATAATTGATATAGACCACGAACTAAAATATATTGTCTCCAATTTTGCTGATGATACAAAACAGTGAGGAACGGCAAATGATCACTTAAACCAATTAGATATTCAAGAAGATTTAGATAAACTACAGTAAATGCAAGTTATGCACATAGGTAAAAATAACAGTAAATACAAGTTATTCTGAAATTCGTTAACAAAAGTGGATAGTGAAAAGGATCTCGTCGTAATCATCAGTAACGATCTCAAATCATCTAAGCAGTGTATTTCAGTCTCTGAAAAAGCAAATAAGATTCTAGGACTGATTGCGCGATCTTTTGACTTAAAAATTCCATTTCTCATTAACAAGCTATATAAACTGTTAGTTCGTCCACATTTGGAATATGCTGTTTCCGTATGGTCACTGAATCTCATTAAAGACATTGACAGATTGGAAAAAGTACAACGGCGAGCCACAAAACTGATTCCAAATATCAAAAATAAATCATACGAAAATCGACTAAAACATATGAATCTGTTTTCCCTAAAAAAGCGTAGACTCAGAGGTGACTTGATACAGGTCTTTAAGATTCTAAAGGGGATTGACAACATCAAAAGTGACAAAATTTTCACACTGAATGAGAATCCGACAAGAAAAATTTGTATCCAACTGTCAGGAAATAGATTTAATTTGGAAGTGGGTAAAAACAACTTTGCCAACCGTGTAGTTAATGAATGGAATAAACTTCCTGCAGTGGCAGTGTAATGTAGTTCAGTTCGAAGCTTTAAGATGCGTTCAGATAAACGCCTAGGGAAGATGCTGTAATGCCTGCCATGTATTTTATATTTTTTATCATTTTTCTGTTTGTTTATTATTTGCTTGATTTTCATTTATCATTATTTATCAATTTATTATTATCTACTATTTTCCTATTTGTTTACTATTTAACTCTACCCATGAATTTATTTCTTTCGTAAATATTATCTATGCTGTTATAATTTTTATTTGTTTATTTATCATTATTATATATTTTTTTCGCATCCGACCTAGTTATGGACCAAAAGGTCTCCTGTCGGCATGTTCCTCCTTTATAATCCTGTGTAATATATATATATACATATATATATATATATATATATACATATATATACATTATATATATACATGTATGTATATGATGAAGGTGGAAAAAGAAGTCACGGGTGTAGTTCAGAGTTTTGAGTTTATTCCTGACCGGTTTCGCCCTATGCTTCTTCAGAGGAATGTAACTCTGGGGTGAAGTTGGCGGTATACATAGAAAGAATAGGGCCGCGTTCCCTCCTTGGAGGTGGGCTCCGTTTGTTGCTTTTAACACAGTATATGATAATTTAAAAATTTTGTAATGTAGGTATTTAGACTATTTTTGTAGATGTCACATACAGCTCCGGTGTGTGTGAAATGTTGTCCGAGGGTGTAACAGTGTAAGTAAAAATGAGTGAGTGATGTGAAAGTGTGAAAAACCCGAAAAAAACACTCAGAAGATAACTTATAATAAAGTGATAACATAGCCAGACAAAATGGAATAGAATAAAATAAAATGAAATGAAAACAATGTGATAAATTTTAAGTGATGTTTTCATTTCATTCACACAATTAGTTTTGCCGTTTGTGGGTACATTCTCTAACTCTCATATTAAACACTCGGAGGATTTTATCAATAAAATTAAGAGCCACCATATTCCTGTTAATAGTAAATTGCTAAGCCTCGACATAGTCTCTCTCTTCACTAATGTCAATACAGAAGAAGTAATAAATTTCTTGGCAACCAAACTTCATCCACACCAAGATAATCTTCCTGTGCCTATTTCTAAAATCATAAAATTAACTAAATCATACATCACAACTAATGTATTTTCCTTCAAAGATAATTTTTACAGGCAAAAGTTTCGATGTAGTATGGGTTCCAATCTCTCTCTAGTTCTTTCCAATCTTCATATAGAATATTTTGAAACCGTGTTGTTACCGGACATAAAACCACCCGATATGATCTGGTATAGATATGTTCATGACATTTTTACCTTTTGGGATGGTAGTTGGGGACCTTTCAATGACTTTTACTTCAAGCTTAATAATTTGCCACACAGTATTAAATTTAAAGTCGAATGAGAAGGAGATAACCAAATCTGCTTTTTAGACATATTAGTGATCAAAGATCAGAGACATTTGTCCTTCACGGTTTACAGAAAGCCTACACATTATAGTGGGTACTTACATTTTTTCAGTTACTATCCAGAAAAGGTTAAACTAAGTCTTACTTCGGGCCTATATTTAAGAGCATTAAGAATTTGTAGCGTCTAATTTTTTGATAAAAAATTAGAAACAATAAACTCACAATTGAGCAAGTTCAGTTACCCAAAATGGTTGACAAAAGCCCTTAGCAAGGCAAAATCCAACACAATTGGGTCAATAACTGTATCAAAATTCCATATAATCAATCATTGGACAAAATATCTAAAACGTTACCACAAGATAAAATCAAATTAGTCTTCAATTACCCTAATAACATTTATCATAAATTAGTGAACATACACCATAGACCCAAAGTAGATAGAAACCTGGAGTGTACAAAATACCATGTAAAGATTGTAATGAGGTTTATTGGGGCCAAACTGATAGGGACCTCAATACCAGAGTAAAAAAACACCTAAACTCTATAAGATACGCACAAAACAATTCAGCGGTTTTCCTCCATACATCCACAAGGATCATCGCATAGATTGGAACAACACAGAAATTATTCATAAATCCAATTGTAGTTTTAGGAGAAAGATCATTGAATATCATTTCTCATCAAACACCTGCCAAATTCTAATACTTCTAAAGGACAATGGTCACCAGATTGCATCACAACTCATGCTGTTAATAAATTGTTACCACCTATCTCGAGTCAAACCACCCTCGGACACGTGACTTGAACCACCTTCCCCTATTCCTATCATGTACCATTCTTATTGTATATATTCTTGTCATCTTACATCTGTACTTATCTGCTGAAAAGAACCACAGCTGTGATCGAAATATACAGATCGTCTGTTTCTTTTGCTTTGTTTATCCGACGGTGGGTTATATTAAAAAATGTACGAATGTGCTATGACATTTTGGTTTTGTGAATATATATATATATATATATATATATATATATATATATATATATATATATATATATATATATATATATATATATATGGACAGATAGGTATATACATATGATATACGAGTGTGTGTGTCCCATTTGCATCTAGAAGAACGCATGTTAGTATCAAAGAAATAATGTACAGTTGAAGTGAAAGACAAACTAACTGAAAAAGTGCGAGAATGGGAAATAAATAGAGACATTCAAACGGATAGAACATAGAAATATAGACAGACAAATAGACAGGTAGGAAAATATATGTGTACAGAGAGAGTGGGGGAGGAAGAGATATATATAGAGGGAGAAAAAGGGGGAGGAAATAAGAGATATAGATAGATCAAAAGAGAGGCATAGAAAGAGAGAGAGAGAGAGAGAGAGAGAGAGAGAGAGAGAGAGAGAGAGAGAGAGAGAGAGAGAGAGAGAGAGAGAGAGAGAGAGAGAGAGAGAGAGAGAGAGAGAGAGAGAGAGAGAGAGAGAGAGAGAGAGAGAGACAGACAGAGAGACAGACAGAGAGAGAGACAGACAGAGAGAGAGAGAGAGACAGAGAGAGAGACAGAGAGAGAGACAGAGAGAGACAGAGAGAGAGAGAGAGAGAGAGAGAGAGAGAGAGAGAGAGAGAGAGAGAGAGAGAGAGAGAGAGAGAGAGAGAGAGAGAGAGAGAGAGAGAGAGAGAGAAATAGAGTAGAGTGGATGAGTTACGGAAAGCAAAAGAGTAACTAGAAAAGTGAAAGAGAATGAAGCATAGACAGAAAAGAGTGAGAGAAAGAGAGAGGAATAAAAGCGAGAGTGAGAAAGAGACATTTCTTTATCTTTGAGGCAACACAATACGGCACAAAACTCTAGACCCTTTCAGCAACAGAGGCGAGAAAATGAAGTTACCTAACCACATCTCGACCCTCCTGTCCCTACCGCAGACAGACCATCCCTCCCTCCCGTCACACACCCGGCCACTTCCCCCGCCATAACCGCCAACCTCGTCGCCACGACATCCGCTATATTTGACCTATTCGCCATAACTTCTTCCGGAATTTCAAACATGTCGTTCTTTTAAATCCATCTATTTATTCATCTCTCTCTCTCTCTCTCTCTCTCTCTCTCTCTCTCTCTCTCTCTCTCTCTCTCTCTCTCTCTCTCTCTCTCTCTCTCTCTCTCTCTCTCTCTCTCTCAACTCGAGGGAGCAAATCTCGAGCTTTTGCTTTTCGATTACTTCCGCTAACGCCGCCGTCGAGTCCACGCTGCGTGGCGCTGTCAGGCAGCCCTTCCTTAGTTCTCAAATCGAGGACGAACTTGTGAGTGAGTGACTAAGTTCGTTCTATTATTGAGGTGGTCCACATCAGGAGCTTACTTATCATTTTCTTTTTTCTTTGGAAGGTGGAAAGAATAGGAAAAGTCAAACACACACACACACACACACACACACACACACACACACACACACACACACACACACACACACACACGTGTGTATATTATATATATATATGTATATATTTATACATATATATGTATATATGTATACATATATATATATATATATATATATATATATATATATATATATATGTATATAGTTGACAAAAGACATGGAGGGAAAGATATGACTGGATCATTCAATGTGTGATGCAGAAACAGAGAGCGAGACGGGATTATAGATTTTTGTAATGTTTCGATGATAGATTATTCTTCGTAACAGAATAAAAAAAATGAAATGAAGAATAAATCAATAAATAAATGAATAAATAAATAGATAAGTGAACATTCTGCTCTCTTAGGATCATTCCCTCGGTCACCAGATTCAAATCATAGTTGTAAAAATAAGAGCTAGAAAAAGATTGCATCAAGAAAAGACAGTAAAATATTTGCTTTAGAAAATCTGAAGTGTAGACAACTTGCAACCGAGCTGAGAATTAAATAACAGAATTTGACACCTGAGGAGAAACAAAAGTTTTAAAACGTAAAAAAGTCTTTAAAAAATATCAAAAAGTAGCGGAGGGGACAATAGAGGTAAAATACCCGTATTCAGTTAAAGTTAAAAAAAAAAAAAAAGATGGCAAATAAAAGAAAAAGTACCATCCGGTATAAAAAGAAATTGAGTAGGATCGGCGTCACAGAAAGGAAAGTTGTCACAGAGATTTGACGTCACAGAGATGAATAAAATAGCCTGGAATCAGACAAAACAAAATCAGAAGTGTCCCCTAATCCGTAAGTGTTTCATCGGTAAGAGGTACAACATCTTCGCTACTGATCGGTACGTCACAGAAGAGGTCCGATAAGAAACCTTTCCAGAGGCAGAGACCTCACCGTTCAATTCCTCGAACCTCGAACCTCCGTGAGAGGCCCGAGGCTGTTCGCTCGTTAATTGCGCTCCTGGCATTCCTGTCATGGAGGCAAACCAAGCAATTTCCCTTTGCGGGTAATTAGAAACACAAACGAGGTAATTGCATGTCTACCATGTCTGATAAATTGATACGTGCAGGCTATTCAGCCAAGTGGTATATATATATATATATATATACATATATATATATATATATATATCTGTATATCATGCAGATTTTGTTCCGTCACAAGAAAGATAATTAATCAATTGAACTTCCACATTAACAACAGGATCCCACCCACGAAATTGTATGTAAAAGGAGAATATCAACTCCGTATGAAGGGTTTATCGAGACAGATTTAAACTAGGTATGAAGAAAGTTAATTGAGATATGTTAACCGAGATAGGGTTAATGGTTAAACTTAAACCTGTTTGGTGAGGAGGGGGGATAACACGGACATGAACAGAATACATATACACGCACATGCACACACACATACACAGACACAAACATACACACACACACACACACACACACACACACACACACACACACACACACACACACACACACTGAACAACAGACAAGTATCATGTTAAAAGAGGAAAATTAATTAATATACGGTAATACGTCAAAGCAAGAAAATACACAGTCGACATACACATATACAAGTTTAAACTCATGCATGCATAATGCACAATGCATGTGCGGCAACAAGCAGTAAGGTGAAAGCGCCCCAGCGTCCAAACTTGCCTTTGCAAGTTCAAATGCAATATTGAAGTTCATATTGTAATAGTAACTGGACAGATGTGCATGCTTAGCCTGTTCTATATTCATTTATTCGTTTATTTATCAATATGCTTGTTTTTCTATATATCTAATTGTTATTATTGGTTTATATATAATAATTTTTCTCATTGTTGGTCTTTTATTGTCGTTATCATACGATTATTATTATCATTGCTATAATTATCATTATCATTACAATTATCATTATTATCATTAATGTTATCATTATGAACATTATATCATAATTATTATCATCATTATCAAGTAAATGCCTTGGTGGGTTAAAGAGTGT
>NC_134777.1:95331189-95338689 GCF_046742065.1 Oratosquilla oratoria
AGAGTTGGGAGGGGGGGGGGGGGGCAGTAATGGGATGGGGGTGGATGGTAGTGGTGGTAGTACTTGCGGGGGGGGGGTTAGTGGTATTATTAGGAGTGGGGTAAGGAAGCTAATAAAACAGGATCCCCAACTTTTTTCTAGAAACATAACGTCGAAAGACAAACGGCCTCAGGAGGTATTTGAACTCTGTGGGGGAGCTAATACTTTTTGGGGGACAGGGGGAATGGGTCACTGGGTACGAATACGATTGGGGGAAGGGTGAGGGTGAGGGCAGCAGGTCTTACGAACGGAGGTGGGGCTTGTGGTGGAGGGTGGGTGAGAGGGAGAGAAGCACGATGCAGGGGAGGGGAGGGAAAGGGAGGGGAGGGGAGGAGGGGAGTGGAGGGGAGGGGAGAGGAGGGAAGGAGAGAAGAACAGGAAAAGATAGTGGGGAGGAGAGGGGAGGAGTAGGAGACGGGAGGGGAGGGGGGGAGAGGGTAGAGAGGGTGAGGGGAGAGGAGGGGAGAGGAGGGGGGAGAGGGTAGAGAGGGTGAGGGGAGAGGAGGGGAGAGGAGGGGAGGGGAGAGGAGGGGAGAGGAGGGGAGGGGAGAGGAGGGGAGAGGAGGGGAGGGGAGAGGAGGGGAGGGGAGAGTGTGAGGGGAGAGGAGGGGAGGGGAGGGGAGAAGGGGAAAGGAGAGGGGGAGTGGAGGTGAGGGGGATTTGTATTACGACAGCGATAATCGCCTCTTCTATCTTTGTGGAAAGGTCGAAAGAGAGAGTGGAAAAAGAAAAGAATAATCGAGTAAAACCAAAGAAGAAAGTTGACTTAAGGAACGATTACGGGAATGGAAGAAGGCAAGAAATGTGTATTTAACAGAGTAAGAGGGGGTTTACAGGGTGATGTATGAACGTGTGAACGGGGTATTTGGTTGTCGAACAACGTGTTTGACAACCAAATACCCCGTTCACACGTTCACACATCACTTTAAACACGTGTCTGTCGAACCGCGTTCGATGAACAGTTTGACCGTGCAATCCCCCTCTAAGAGCGAAACCGTTGGTAGAGTGCAATGAGAATGGTAGAACGCGAGGAGATAAGAGCCTGGTACGAAGACAGGGGTGAAGGGGAGGAAATTGAGCGTGGATGAAGAAGGGGGAGGGGGGTCTAACGCCCCCCACACCTCCCCCAGGTAATGGCACCCAAGAGAAATATTTCCATTCTACTCGATAAGAGCACAAGATGAGTTCCGCGTGAGTTGTCACGTTTGTCATCTTTATCCTCACCTTTATCCTCCTCCTCCTCCTCCTCCTTCTCCTCCTCCTCCTCCTTCTCGTCCTCTTCCTCCTCCCTCCCTCCCTCTCTTCTTTTCTCACCCCTTTGCCCTTCCTCCAGAATATATCGTTTGTATCATCATGTATTCGAACAAACCACAAGAACCTTTCTCAACCACAAACTCGCCAATTTGAACGCCGGGACATTTTCGATCGTATTTCCCAAAATACGAACCTTCGTTCGAATCCAACAGCTCCCGATGACGACCTCGATTGCAACTAAGCGCCTCATGGCGTGAGCCCCTCCCTTTTTATCCTTATAAATGAGAAAAGAGACCCACCAAGCTTCGTCCTTCACCCAATGTCAAACAAAAAACAGACCCGACGAAAACACATCCTCCCCCAAAAATGAAAACCATGTTTTCGATTAATGGATAAGAAGCAAAACGAGATTTTTTTTTTTTTTTTTTTTTTTTTTAACGGCGACAGCTCAGGGCCGTTCACGGAAATGAATGCAAACAAAAAACAATAAAAGCAAAAAATACGTACGTCACTATGAAACGTCCCTTGCACGATTAACATCATATAAACAATATATTGGCTCAATATTTTCACCTCCTACATGACTTTCCACTACGATCGCGCCCTTATACTGTCAATAATATTGAACGATACGGGCTATTTCGGGGCAATTTTGATTGCTTAGGGAACGCGTAAGGAGCACCGGTTCCCGTTCACCCATTGGTGGGCAGTGCTTACTCTATGTCTTTATTCTGTTTACCGTCAGCTTATTTCATTTCATTCATCTCCGAGACATCTCTTCAGTAACAAATGGGTTAAGTTTTTCTGCGCCAGGTGATATTAAAAACTCACCATCCCCATTCCCACGCAATGCGAAGTAGTGAGAAAATATATATTTTCAATTTGGTTACCGCCAAATTATTTCGTTTCATTCATCTCCAAGGCACCTCTTTCAGTAGTAAACGGGCTAAGTTCTTCTGCGCCAGGTGATATTAAAAACTCACCATCACCATTTCCACATAGTGCAGAGTAGTGGGAAGTGAGAAACCCATAATAAAGCAAAGGCCTGTCAGTTGCAGCAAGCCCCCTTTTTTTTTTTTTTTTTTTTTTTTTTTTTTTTAGGCCGATGTTGGTGGCGCCTCCCCACCTGGCCAGGACTGCTAGGAACCAACGCGTCATAGCTCGCAGCGGGTCTCAGGAATCGAACTCGCGACCACCTGCTCATGAGTTCGACACGATATCCACTGGTCTATCGCGCGGCCAGGTGGTACTTATGATTTTATTATGGCTGGCGCCAAGCTGTGAAAGGGCTGAATCAAATCCATCTCAATCATTTCCTTGGCTTCCTGGCAATTTTACCTCTGTAGAATAAAATCACCTGACGGCAGAGTGATTAAACGTCACTTTCAAACTACGTAGCTGAAGAGATAATCAAGTTTTTAGTTGAGAATGTTTCTGAATAAACAAACCAGTGTTTTGTTGACCGTCTCGGCAAAGAAGAGATTAGAAGGCAGCAATCAACTTGGTCCCCTTTTGTCCTGACAGCCCACAGATCACACGAACTTATTAACAATCATATCACACAGCTCCAGCTCCGTCTATAAATCTCAGCAATACGACTTTAATTGAACTGACACATACAACATCCAAACCACTCACTCCTCGTCTTCTCATATTTCATGAAACAATTGTTTCGCAACTCGGTCTTTTTCAACAACAAGATGAACTCTTCAGTACATAGTGGAGTACCTCAGAGATAAACAAAATAGCTTGTCGAGGGATTGAATAGGAGGAAAGGTACTACGTGATAGGTAAGGAATGATGAGCTATGATGAGAGACGAAATATGGCCCGGCGATGACGCACATCGCGTTGTCTGCATGATTATAAGGACAATCGCTTCGGCAATCCTAGTGTTAGGACATAAAAACATCAAAAGCACTCTCTTCCTTTGAAAACTTCCCATTTGCAAACGACCTTCATCATCATCAGGCTGTCAGGGCAAGTCAGAACAGTGTAATAAATCTGAGAGGTGGTGGTGGGGGTGGTGTTGGTGGTGGTGGCGGTGGTTGTGGTGGTGGTGTTGGTGGTGGTGGTGTTGGTGATTGTAGTTGTGGTGGTAGTGGTGGTGGTGAAGGTGGTGGTGGTGGTGGTGGTGGTGGTGGTGGTGGAGGTGATGGTGGTGGTGGTGGTGGTGGTGGTGGAGGTGGTGGTGGTGGAGGTGGTGGTGGTGGTGGAGGTGGTGGTGGTGGGGGTGGTGGTGAGGTGGTGGTAGTGGTGGTGGTGGTGTTGGCGGTGGTGGTGCTGGTGGTGTTGGCGGTTGTGGTGCTGGTGTTGATGATGGTGGTGTTTGCGGTGGTGGTGTTGGTGGTGGTGTGTTGGTGGTGATGGTGTTGATGGTGGTGGTGGTGGTGTTGATGGGTGGTGGTAATGGAGGTGGTGGTGTTGGTGTTGGCGGTGGTGGTGGTGGTGTTGGTGGTGGTGTTGGTGGTGGTGTTGGCGGTGGTGGTGTTGATGGTGTTTGATGGTGGTGGTGTTGGCGGTGGTGGTGTTGGTGTTGGTGTTGGTGGTGTTGATGGTGGTGGTAGAGGTGGTGGTGTTGGTGTTGGTGGGGTTGATGGTGGTGGTGTTGGCAGTGGTGGTGTTGGCGGTGGTGTTGGTGGTGGTTGTGTTGGTGTTGATGGTGGTGGTGCTGGCGGTGATGGTGTTGGCGGTGGTGGTGTTGGCGGTGGTGGTGTTGGTGGTGGTGGTGGTGTTGGCGGTGGTGGTGTTGGTGGTGTTGGCGGTGGTGGTGTTGGTGGTGGTGGTCTTGATGGTGTTGGTGTTGGTGGTGGTGGTGGTGATGGTGGTGTTGGTGTTGATGATGGTGGTGGTGGTCTTGATGGTGGTGGTGGTGGTGTTGGTGGTGGTGTTGATTGTGGTGTGTGGTGGTGGTGGTGGTGTTGATTGTGGTGGTGGTGGTGGTGTTGATGGTGGTGGTGGTGGTGGTGTTGATGGTGGAGGTAACGGTTGTGGTGGTGGAGGTAACGGTTGTGGTGGTGGTGGTGGTAACGGTTGTGGTGGTGGTGGTTTTGGTGGTGTTGGTGTTGATGGTGGTGGTTATGGTAGTGGTGGTGGTGGTGGCGGTGGTGGTGATGGCAGTGGTGGTGATGGCAGTGGTGGTGGAGGTAGTGGTTGTGGTGGTGGTGGAGGTGATGGAGGTGGTGGTGTTGATGGTGATAGTGTTGATGGTAATAGTGATGGTGATGGTGGTAGTGATGGAGATGGTGGTAGTTATGGTGATGGTGGTAATGATGGTGATGGTGGTGGTGGTGATGGTGATGGTGGTGGTGATGGTGATGGTGATGGTGGAGGTAGTTGTGGTGTTGGTGTTATTGGTGGTGGTAGTAATGATAGTGTTAATGACAGTGGCGCCGGCGAATCAGAGTGACCCTTCAGTATCGTGTGTACGTATTGTAAATCTGCCCAATCAGGACACGGGTCCAACGACCAGCTTCATTATCGCCAGATGCATCTAAACAACCTTAGCGGCGGACTATAAACTAAATGGACCTCATAAAACTTGATTACACAGGTCAGTTCGCTTCAAAAGAAGTAACTGATGATACAACGTCATGGAGCAGACGTGCAAGATGCCATCCAGGCATCCTCGAGCTACGATTCCAAATCAAAACAAACACGTAACTCGAGTCAATCAAGTATCACACTTTCATATAACGTCATGTTATCTATGTTCTTTCCAGGTGACGTCATAATTATGACGTTAAAAGACACGTCATCAAAGACATGACGTCATCAAAGATGTGACCTCATTATGTGTACATTAAGAGGAACCAGCTGATCGTGACGTCAGTGCCCCCCGGGCCAATTGGCGCCAACCATCCCCGGTGACTCTGTCAACAACAAAGTCAATAACGCCTTGGAATGGCACAGAGCACAAGCTGTGCCATGCCACTTGGACGGGGTCAGAAGAGAGAGGGGTGCCACCTAATTACGAGAGGGAAATAAACGAGGAAGAAAGGGAACGTTCGTAAGGATGTTGAGATGAGATAGGGGAGAAGTATAAATAGGAGGAGGAGGAGGAGGAGGAGGAGGAGGAAGAGGAGGAGGAGGAAGAGGAGGAGGAGGAAGAGGAGGAGGAGGAGGAGGAAGAGGAGGAGGAGGAGGAGGAGGAAGAGGAGGAGGAGGAGGAGGAGGAAGAGGAGGAGGAGGAGGAAGAGGAGGAGGAGGAGGAGGAGGAAGAGGAGGAGGAGGAGGAAGAGGAGGAGGAGGAAGAGGAGGAAGAGGAGGAGGAGGAGGAGGAGGAGGAGGAGGAGGAGGAGGAGGAAGAACGTCAGTGACTGATGTAAGGTGTCGTCCTTTCCTTTCTCATTTCATTTAATTAACTCCTCTTCCTCCTCCTCCTCCACTTCTTCCTCCTCTTTCCCTCCTCTTCCTCCTCCTCTTGTCCTCCACCCCCTCCTCCTCGTTCCCCTACTCCTCCTTCTCCTCCTTCTCCTTCTCCCTCCTTCTCCTCCTCCTCCTCCTCCCCCTCCTCGTCCTCATCCTCCTCATCATCATCCTCTTCCTCCTCTTCATCCTCCCCTCCACCTCCTTCCCCTCCTTCCCTTCCTCCTTCCCTTCCTCCTTCCCCTCCTTCCCTTCCTCCTCCTCCTCCTCCCCTTTCTCCTCCTCCTCCCACTTCTTCTCCTGCTCGCTCCTCCTCTTATATTCACCTTTTTGGCCTCCACTCTTTCATCAATAATTTTTCTATCATTCTTACCCCTTCTCTCCCCTACACTCACTCTTCACCCTTTTCCACCTTTGCCTTCTCGTCTCCCTCCCATTCCTCTCCATATCCCTCCAGTTACGTCACCTCCTCTCTCCTTCTGCCCTCCTCCCTCCACCTCCTCCCTCCTCCCTCCACCTCCTCCCTCCACCTCCTCCCTCCTTCTGCTCTTCCCCCTTCAACTCTTCCTCTCCTCTCTTCCTCTCCTCCCATTTCTCTTTTCTGGAGTTCCTCGCCCTCTTCATTCATCGCGCCGGAAGTGAGAGGAGGTTCCTGTTGGACACACGCGGGGTCCGAGCAGGGTCCCCATCGAATAGGTCATGTCAGGTGTCAGGGTTCAAGAGAGATGGAGAAGGGATGGGGGGGGGCGAAACGAGGGAAGGGAAGGGGAGAAGATGAGAGGGAAGATGGGGTGGGGGAGGAAGAGAAGGGGAGCGGGGAGGAGAGGGGGGAGGAGAGGGGTAGAGGGGGAGGAGAGGGGGAGGAGAGGGGGAGGAGAGGGGGAGGAGAGGGGGAGGAGAGGGGGGAGGGGGAGGAGAGGGGGGGAGGGGGAGGAGAGGGGGAGGAGAGGGGGAGGGGAGAAAGTGGAAGGAAAGGGAAGGGGAGGGAGGGAAGAGTAGAGTGGAAGGGAATGGAGGGAATGGGAATGGAGGAGGAGGATGGAGAAGAAGAAAAGAGAGAGGGAGTTGGGGAGATGAGTTAAGGATAAGAGAGAGGAGGGGAGGAGAGATGAGAGGCAATGGAGAGGGAAAGGAGGGGAAGTACGTGGAAGGGAGGGGAGGGAAGATAAAGGTAAGGGAGGGGAGGGAAGACGGAGGAGAGGTAGAGGAGGGGAAGAGAGTGATGGAAAAGGAGGACAGGGGAGAGGAAGGGGTGGAAGGGAAGTGGAGGAGAAGAGACGAGAAACGGTGGAGGGGAGGGAAGAGGAAAAGTAGGGAGAGGAAGAAAAAGAGGAAAGGAAAGGAGGTGAGAGGGGAAAGGAAAGAAACGAAAGTAAAAGAGAAAGGGAAGGGGAGGGGAGAGAATGGGAGGAAAGGATGGAGTAGAGAGGAAGGGAGGGGAGGGGAGGGGAGAGGAAGGGAGGGTAGAGGATGGGAGGAAAGGATAGAGTAGAGAGGAGGGGAGGGGAGAGGAAGGGAGGGGAGAGGATGGGAGGGAAGGATAGAGTAGAGAGGAGAGGAGGAGAGAGGAAGGGAGGGAAGAGGATGGGAGGGGAGAGGAAGGGAAGGGAGAAGAGGGGAGGGGAGAAGAGGGGAGGGGAGAAGAGGGGAGGGGAGAAGAGGGAAGGGGAGAAGAGGGGAGGGGAGAGGAGGGGAGAGGAGAGGAGGGGAGGGAAAGATAAGGGAGAGAGGAGGGAAGGGGAGGGGAGAGGAGGGGAGGGGAGAGGATGGGAGGGGAAAGGAGGGGAGGGGAGAGGAGGGGAGAGGAGGGGAGGGAAGAGTAGGGTGGGAGAGAGGAGGG
>NC_134777.1:95346189-95351189 GCF_046742065.1 Oratosquilla oratoria
AAGTTCTATTAGTACTTCATTTCAGTTTGAGCGCGAAAAAGAATTATTTTATGATAAATTAACGTTTATGAATGGTGTGTGACTATATGTATATGAAAAGCATACACGCACGCACGCACGCACGCACACACACACACGCACACACGCACACACACACACACACACACACACACACACACACACACACACACACACACACACATCGTACACACTATCACGGGTGTGCGCACAGACATACACAGACACCACTGTTGCATAAAATGAAACAAATCTCCATTCGCTGCATATACACAAGCACTGGCGTACAAGTACATACTTAATCCAGACACGCTATGACGTTTTCGTTACCAAGGGGATCACACTTAGGCTTATGAAATATTCTGATGGCAACCAGGATAAAGAAAAATGTATAAACATACAAAATAAATGACCACCCTGTACGGAAGAAACTATATATATATATATGAGAGTAGTAGAGCATGTGTTAGGATTAGAAATGGAGAGAGTGAGTGGTTTGAAGTAAAGGTGGGACTTCGTCAAGGATGCGTTATGTCGCCCTGGCTGTTCAACTTATACATGGATGGGGTGGTGCGAGAGATGAATGCTAGGGTAGTGAGTCAGGGATTGGAGATGGTTAAAGAAAATGGAGAAAAGTGGGAGGTGAGCCAGCTGTTGTTTGCGGACGACACTGCGCTTGTGGCAGGGTCAGAGGAGGGATTGAGGAAGCTGGTGGCAGAGTATGGGAGAGTATGTGATAGAAGAAAGCTAAAGATAAATGTGGGTAAAAGTAAGGTGATGAGATGTACAAGGGGTGAAAGTGGCAGTAGACTGGAAGTGAACATTAAGGGAGAGCGACTGGAGGAAGTGGATAGTTTTAGATACTTGGGTGCAAGTGTAGCAGGAAAAGGTGGAGTGAAGGTGGAGGTAGAATGTAGATTGAGAGAAGCGAGTAAATGCCTTGGTGGTTTAAAGAGTGTAATGAGGAATAGACATTTGGGAATGGATGCGAAGAGGAGACTGTATGAAGGAGTGATTGTGCCAACAGCACTGTATGGGGCAGAAACGTGGAACATAAGAGAAGAAGAGAGAAGGAGTTTGAATGTGTTTGAGATGAGGTGTCTGAGAAGTATGGTGGGGGTTACTAGGCTAGATAGAGTGAGAAATGAGGAGGTGAGGAGGAGAACAGGGGTGAAAAAGGATTTGGGAGATAGGGTTGATGAAAGAATATTAGGATGGTTTGGACACATGGAAAGAATGAGTGAAGAAAGACTAGTAAAAGAGGTATGGAAGGCAGATGTGGAGGAAGTGAACATGAGGGGACGTCCTAGGATGAGGTGGATGGATGGGGTGAAGGGGGCTTTGGGGAAGAGGGGAATGTCTGTTGAGGAAGGAAGGGAGAGGACGGAAGACAGAGGTGAGTGGAGAATGGTTGTATATGGATGATGTTGTGACTGCTTGAGGAGGAATGGGCGGGGGGGTGGGGGGTGGGGTAGTATGTGTGAGTAAATTTTGACGCAGCCCGAAGGGATTTCTCCCCGTCCTCGCCTTATATGCAAAGGGGGACGGAGAGGGGGGGTCGCCGATTAAATGAAGCGGCCTTGCTGTGGATGTACTGTGTCTTGCGACACTGCTTCTGACCCAGGGCGGTGGGCAGGGTGCAGGGATGACCCGTCATCCAGGAGGTGCTCAGATGAGAGGAAGGGTGGGAGGGGTGTGGAGTGTATTTAGGGATGAAATGGGTGGGAGTGTTTTTATGCCTTTCCCTTTTTGGCTACCTCCCTTGGAAGGGGGAAAAAGCCTTGGTATATGTATGTATGTATATATATATATATATATATATATATATATATATATATATATATGTATACACACACACACACACACACACACACACACCAAGGGCTTTCCCCCCTTACAAGAAAAGTAACCAATTCAAAAAGCACATACCCACTCTCATCCATTTCATTCCCATCCAGCACCCTTTCCCTCATATCATCTTAGCTCCTCATGGATGACGGGTCATCCCTGTATCCCGCCCACTGCCCTAGGTCAGAAGCAATTCAGCAAGACGCAGCAAGACACACTTTATGCCGATGTTTACCCTCCAACTCTTAATACTTTCACTTTAGGAACAAATGGGTGAGATGGCGCGTATGCGTTCTGTTTACCTATCAGTATGTATTTTTGTTTTCGTGTTACCAGGGCACGAATGCATGAGTGTTTGTACCTTTCTGTACGGACGTGAAACTTATTTGAAAAGAGAATTGTGTTCATGAAAAAAACAAAAAACGCCACGTAACAAAATCATGAAATGGGTCAGGTTTGGGTGATTATATATATTTGTGTGACAATATGTGATTATGTGTATGTATTTTTTCGTCAAGACACAGCACTGTGTCTTGGTGGAAGAAACAATCTATATACAAAGAGTTTTTCCCTTTTACAAGGGAGGTAGCCAAGTCAGGGGCACGCACCCACTTCCACCCACTCCACTACCCTCCACCACCCTTTCCTCCATCTCATCTTAGCTCCTCGTGGATGACAGGTCATCCCTGTATCCCGCCCAATGCCATGGTTCAAAAGCAATGTAGGTAGACACAGTACATCCACAGCAAAGCCGCTTCACTTGATCGGCGCCCCCCCTCCCCCCTCCCCCCTCTTCATTCCTTCATGCAGAACAAGAGAAGACGGAGAGAAAATCCCTTCAGGCTACGTCAGAATATCACACTGCTCCCTCATTCCCCGCCCTTCCCTTCCTTGCATAACAGTATCATCTGTACACAGCCACTTTCCACTCACCTCTATCTCTTGCCGTCTCTCTTGCTCGACTGATATTCCCCTCTTTCTCAACGCTCCCTTCACCCCATCCATTCATCTCATCCTCGGTCGCCCTCTCAAGTTCACTCATCCACCTCTGCCTTCCGCACTTCTTTTACTAATCTTTTTTCACTCATTCATTCCATGTGTCCAAACCAATACTCTTTCATCAGCACTATCTGCCATTTCCTCTTCAATTCCAGCTTTCTTCACTTCCTCGAAAGAAGCTAAATACACAAATCGTATATTGTTACACAAATAGATACAAACACCTAAACCTGACCCATTTCATGATTTTGGTAAATGATATTTCGTTTTTGTTGTTACTGTTTTTTTCATTAACACAATTTTGTTTCCAAATAAAAAGGTCCAAGACCGTACAGAAACGTACACACACACCCATGCATTCGTGCAATGGTAACACGAACACAAAAATACATTCTGGTAGGTAAACAGAACGCACACGCGCCATCTTCCCTTTGTCCCCAAGACAAAGGCGTTGAGGGTTGGGAGGTAAACATCGGCATAAAGTTGAACCTACTCGTGTTGCGTGGCTGCCAATATGGATCCCTTTGTTCACTTGTTCCTATGCCGCCCCATCTCCCTGTTACATAAATACCTAACAGCCTCAGGCACATATATTCATACTCACAGCTTCTGGATAGTTATGATAGTGATAGTGAGGGCAGGAATGTGTATTGGAGGTAGTGGTGTGACGGTCATGATACCAGTTTTGTGTCTAACAAATGTTACAAGTCGTAACATTAATATAAAGGCGAAACACTAATATAAAGAGGAAACATTAACAACGACGCTGATGAAGAAGGCACTGAGCATCATCACGCGAACGAAGAAGAAAGTGAAATTAATGATGTGATGACTGATTATAATGATAACGGATCATCACAGCGTTTATCTTGGCATGATGACAGATGATTTGGTAACTAACATTCGTTGATGTTATGAAATGCAGTTTACATTCCTTTTATCATTGTGGATAATCTCGCGCCACTATATTGCCTTATCTTATATATGACTAACGGTCTTATATTTAAAATTATTTCAGAGCTTGAAATTTTAAAGCTTAGCGACTAACGTAGTAGTCTTATTCTGAGAGGAAATAGAAATTATAGTTGATCTCGGACCCCGAAATTTCGTTTAAGAATATGACCCTTAATGCAGTGCAGCAAAGAGGTCTCGAGGCGAGCCAGACCATGCAACATGGCATCTTATTACGAATCACTTCTTAACTCTCTCAGTACGGAGATGTCTCAAGGATGAACGAAATTGCCGGGAGACAGCCAACACAGGGAGAAATGTGTCACCCACCACAAAAGGTGTTAATCAAAACCGACTAAAATCGAGATAGGTTCTGCAGAGACACCCCTGCTTACGAAGACTCAACTTCGTAAGCTGAGGACTGTCTGTAATCCTTATGTTAGTAAGGGATGCCACGGACCGAACCAAACTGTGCCGGCACAAAGAATAAAAGGATAAGTACCAAGAGGTATGCAAGGTATTAAGATGATAATGGAATCCCCCCTCTATTATAATCCCGGGTTTTATTGCTCAATAAAGTCTTAGGATTCAAGGGGGGGAATCTGGAGTGATGGGGAAGCAAAAGTCATCAAATAACCAATATTGTAATTAGACAGTTATAATGAAAAATTCTACCCATCTCTGAGTAATCAAATAAGCAACATTATAATTAGGCAGTTATAATGAAAACTTCTTCCGCCCATCTCTGATCTTATTGTTCAATAAGAAGGCCAAATAGGATATAAACTATGATTTAAAGTTGTTATTATTAGGCGTTATTCTGCGTTTTAATACCTAGTTCTTTCCCCTTCTGTATTACTTGTAATCTCTGTATTTTACTCCAGCGCCTTGGTATTTTTGCTCAGCAGACTTCACACTTTTATCCGCAAAAATCCTGGAAATCTTAGCACTGGAAATCATGGCACCGATGTTACTGACAGACATTGTTGATTTGATACTGTGAACAAGAATCCAGTCCACATGTGTAAAGATATGAAAAATAAATAAGAAACACTAGGAATGTGTTCACGTCTCTATCATTGCAATACAAACAACTTCAGAAATTTTTATGAGTACGAATATACGATTTCTTTCTATGATAACCTCATCTTTATTTTCGTTGATCAATATAGCTATGGATAAAG
>NC_134777.1:95363689-95376189 GCF_046742065.1 Oratosquilla oratoria
TCTGATTTTCCCTGGATTAATTATCGATCTTTTTTTTTAAGTTGACTTAATGGAGTTTTTGGAAATATTAAAACTTTCATTTCGAGAACGGGAGTTGGATCGGGTGGGGGGGGGGGGGGGGGGTTGCCATGTACATAAGCTTGACTGACGGGAGAGGGGGGGCCACAGGGATAGTAGGTTACGAAACCTTTTAGATCAACATGCTGGTAGTTTGCTCTTGGTCTCCTGAGATCTGTGCCCAACCTGACATGACCTTATATCAAATTCCGTGTGACCTTTATTGTTTGAACGACCCCTACACAACAGCATTGCACAATAACCGGTTCGAGCGCAGTAATGTTGACACTGTTGGGATGGTATTGACAGAGCCACATAAGGAGAGGGGGCAACAATAACATGGATTCATTATACCATTGTGTCAATTATACCAAGCAAGTCTGGCTGAGGCTCTGACATGTGATAAGCATGGACACTTCTGTTTCCACTTCTCTGTGCTACTAGTCAATGACAATCACTGTTCTGCAAATCACTGCAAAATGTATGCCGTATATACAGTGTAAATTGAAACCCAGGCTCCTGTTATACTGTTTCCTTTTCACTACTCATTTGATTTTATCATTATCAATCATGTGACAAGGACGAAAGACGGAGTAAGCGATCTTTAATAGTTATGTATGGGTTGTAGGGAATGTCTCTCCAGTGCACTGGGTTTTGTATACACAATATCCTTTACACAAGTAGACTGATATAGATATAGATGTTAACAGACATATAGAGATGGGTAAGAGTAAGGGTAAAAATAAACACACGAACACGAACACACACACACACACACACACACACACACACACACACACACACACACACACACACGAACACACACACACACGAACACGCACACACACGAACACGCACACATTATATATATATATATATATATATATATATATATATATATATATATATATATATATACATATATATAATGTGTGTGTGTGTGTGTGTGTGTGTGTGTGTGTGTGTGTGTGTGTGTGTGTGTGTGTGTGTGTGTGTGTGTGTGTGTGTGTGTGTGTGTGTGTGTGCGTGTGCGTGTGTGTAAGTGGAGTAGGAGACACAGGAGTCTTAGTCTGAGTTTACTCCTGACTAGTTTCGCAGGTACGTTTTTTTTCAGATCATACCTGCGAAACTAGTCAGGAATAAGCTCAGACTAAGACTCCTGTGTTCCTTACACCTCTTACGTCAACCTGTCACAATGTCTCTCTCTCTCTCTCTCTCTCTCTCTCTCTATATATATATATATATATATATATATATATATATATATATATATGTATAGATAGATAGATAGATAGATAGATAGACAGATAGACAGATAAATAGATAAAGATGTAGACATAGATGTAGAGAAGTACAGATATAGGTGTTACATGTAGATAGAACTATTGTATATGCAAAGTGTATTGTATTACATGATGTATTCAATTTATTTCTATCTAATTTGTTTGTTTGTTTTATCTTTTTTTCAATTAACTGCCAAATATGTCAGCGGTGTTATATGACTCTTGACGCCAGTAACGACCTCGTTCCTCTGAGGACCATGTCCGGTGTGATGTCACATATGTAATGACGTTATCTTAATTACGTCATATTGTAGATGACGTCACATCTCTGATGACCTGACGTCTGTCAAAACGTCCATGTTGCTGGTCGTGATTCTAGTTCAGTGTCGATGTCCAGATAGGACACAATTTTTTTTTTTTTTTTTTTTTTTTTTTTACATACAGATGGTAATGACCGTACTAGTATTGACAGTGTTTATGTTTAGCGCGTTTATAATTTACAAACACGTCATCAAATGGAGGGTCCACGTACTCTACCCCCCTGGAACACCTCAAGCCCCTTCCCCTTTCCACAACACACACACCGGATTTATTATACAGTTTAGATCTACGAAGACAACATAATTATGACGAAGAGCTCTCGCAAATAGAAGGTTTTTTGAAAGAAACAAAGCGGGCTTTTGAAGAACTGCGATCAAACATATTGGTTGCCTTGGAGAGTTTTTGTTTACTATTATGTCTTCCGTGTAGTGTTCGTTCTTTCTTCATTGTTCCAATAGTCTGAAACGGATCTGTAATAGATTACAGTATAATAACAAATTACAACAACGTGAATCCTTTTGGTTAACCGCAATGTCGTTCGCGGAAAAAAAAAATAAACAAGGACTCAAATAAAATAGAATAAGTAAATAAAGTAATCTACTGATAGACACGAAATAACTAATTAACAAACAATAAACAAGAAATCAACAGGAAACAAAATAACCAACTGACATAATTATAATAGAATAACATGTCAGCAGAGGACCTTTTGGTCCATAACAGGGTCAAATATAGAATATATATACAATTAGAAATACAGATGAAAAAGTCAGTGTAAGCATATTTCTTCTTGATACCTCTTTGGCTTTTTTTTTCGATTATATAACTTTTTCCTGTTTCCTACGACAGCTCGCTCTACGGGGTGGGTAGGCATGAATGCCCTACTTTACAAAACACCTCGGTTTGTTTGTCCTGTAATCTCCAGGGCAAGCTGGAGTGAGGTTGGGTGTTGAAGGTATGATTTTACTGTTACTGTATTACTGTAATTAGTACACTAGGAGGCAGTGCAGTTTAAGAGCTGGAGGAGGTGATTTTATCATTATTTTTATTAGTATGATTTGCGAGCTGTCAGGAAGAAAGCGTCCGTTGGGTCTTATCGGCTCTGCCCTCTGTTCTTTTAAACGTTCCGTGTCTAATTTCAGTTTGTTTACGACAAATTTGTGTGCTTAACAAGAGGGGAGGGAGGGGAGGGATCACAGTGAGGTAGGAGGACACTGGGATAGGGTAGGTGCAATGTACATTAGGAGAAATTAATATATTCGACGTTTTGTCTGTATACGGTTATTAAAAAGCTACTTTCGACACAAACTTTCACAGAGCTATCCCACTTTCTTCAATGGTAAACAAAAATTTCCTTTTGATATCTTAAGTAACCCGGGTCTATATTTTGCTATCTAACTCAAATGGAAAATTCACATCTCAAATATTGCTAGAATATATTAATTGAATTTAGGTGTTCTATACTGCCTTTAGAATTTTCCGAGTCTATTTCACCTTATAAAAGAGACCCATTCGCTCCTACATGGAGTACGATTCTTATATTTGGTGTGACTTGCCTCAATCAGTACTTCTGACCAAGATAACACTCACCAATTTCTCTCTCTCTCTCTCTCTCTCTCTCTCTCTCTCTCTCTTTCTGACAAGCTTCAGTCTCTCCCTATCCGTCACAACAATGCAACCTCGTCCGTTTTCTATCACTCTTTTCACGGACACTAAGCCTTCTTCAGAACAAGATCTAAGAATATAAGGTCTAACCACTTCCGACCGAATTTCGAGGGAGTTGGCGCAGCGGGCCCGTGAACGTCACCTGGCTGTTCAAAGTGGGGTTAGCGGGTCTTATAGCTGTCAGTTGAAGCTGGTCCGTCGTTCGAAAATGACGTCGCCTTCGCTCGCACCGCTCCACGAATTAGTTATATTCTGACAAATATTATATAAAATATATATATAAATATATATAAAATATTATAGTTCCTGTCTATATATATGAATATATAATATATATTATATATAATATATATATATAATATATAAAATATTATAGTTCCTGTCTTCCTTGGCGTTTCACAGTTTTCTTCAGTGTATCACAAAGAGAAAATGGACTCAGCCAAATGACGTCAGAAGCTGCGCAGAAGAATGTAAACGGTCTGACCTGTATATTTAGACCTTGCTTCAGAACTGAGTAACGACAGGCCTCCCGACCTTCAACCACGCAACACTTGATTCTCTATGTACTTACCTTTTCCAAGAGCTTGTTAGTGCGCTCTATGTTTCCCTCTTTCCACTGGAAGGCTGTGGAACTCTCTTACCCTTGACTGACTAAAGCAACACATAAAATACAAGATAAAACACGACACCTGTGCGAGTGTAGATAAGGATAGAAGCACTTGTAAACTATATTCCACAACAACGACAACGACAACAATAACAACAGCAACAATTCCCTCCCTCCTGATATTTTTCCACGATATATGCTCACATGACAAATTCTCACACGACATAAGTTCACAAGACAAAATCTCACACCTTTAATGGAAAAAACCGTCAAAAGCTCACACCCTTAATGGAAAGAAACGACAAAAACTCACAAGTCAAACTCACTGTTATGTCTCATTTAGACATCTCCCATTTGGACGCTATTTCAAAGGATTGTGCAAAAAAACAAATATTATCATTATAAGGGTTTATCATCATTACAATTTTGCACCTATACTAGTGATGCCATGATGAGATGATGAGTGAATACGACGTAAAATGTCTTATCATATTTATATACTATGAATAGGTGTAGGGGCGTCCGCAGGAATTTTTGTTCGGAAACCGGGACAAGATTAAAGATATCATACATATACGGTTATGGTGTGGGGTTGTATCAATAGACTCACTACAAACTAGCCACATAGGCGTGTATTTACATCATCTACCTGAGTTACATATTGACTTTAGTCAGTCATACAATGATATACTATAGCTTAAAATATTAATGAAATCATACGTCCATCTGAGATGCTGTAGGCCACTGCATCAGATTAAAGTATTTCCTATCTCTAATTGTGTATTTGCATCGTATGATGTATGTATTTATGCATGCATATATGTATGTACAGTATGTATGTATGTATGTATATGCATGTGTGTATGTATGTACGTATGTATGTATGTATGTGTGTATATATGTATGTATGTGTGTATTTATGCATGTATGTATATACGTGTCTATGTATGTATGTACGTATGTTTGTATGTGTGTGTGTACCTATGTATGTATGTATGTATGTATGTATGTATGTATGTATGTATGTATGTATGTATGTATGTATGTATGTATGTATGTATGTATGTATGCAATAAAAACACTAGGAACGTGTGTTCACAAATGCGTAAGTAACCACTAGGAAAAGTAAACTAACGAAGCAGAGCGCTTTCGTATAATTACATCTTTAGTGGAGATACAAAGAGGAAATTATGTATGTATGTATGTATGTATGTATGTATGTATGTATGTATGCATGTATGTATGTATGCATGTATGCATGTATGCATGTATGCATGTATGTATGTATGTATGTATGTATGTATGTATGTACGTATGTATGTATGTACTTACGTACGCATGTATATATGTATGTATGCATATATGTATGTATGTATGATATAAAATATAATTTAATAAATTATAAAAAGTGTGAGCGTTTGTAGTTTTATTCCATTAAGGGTGTGAGTTTTTGTCTTGTGAACTTGTGTTAGTGGTTTTTTCTTTCTTTCTTTCTTTCTTTAACCTTTCCATAACTTGAACTTTTTGCTTTGCTGTCCTCTTTTTTTTTTTTCCGGTGCAGCCTCCTGCGGGTTTTGTCTTGTCTTTTATCTATATATTTCATTCTATTTTCTTTTTATTTCACTGCATTTTGTTTATCTTTTATTTTTTTCCTGTTCTCTGAAATAGAAGCTTAAAGAGGGTACAACGAATTACTGCCAATTTTCTACGTTTTTGCGACCAAATACCAAGAAAACAGACAAACAAGCCAAGAACGTAGGTCTTGTTTACTTAAGTGTACTTGGTCTAACCGAGATATGTGTAACTCAAATGTCACTCCTATTCATGCTGTGTCTGCCGTCAGGCAATTTTATTCATCTCTCGGCAACGAGAGGGTCAAATGATTCAAATGCTGTCAGTCCGCTTTTTTGTCGAAGGTGTCGTCAAAAAGATTTATTAATTTTGGGGGAAAGGAAATGAATTGGAAGAATAGTATCTTGAATCTTGTTCTGGCAGACGCCCGTCCCACACGCGTTCCCACTTCCAGCCCACCCACCAGCGACACCTGACTTCCTTCTTACCATCATCATCTTACTCCCCACCACCACCACCACCAGCTTACTCCTCCCCTACCACCACCATCCTACTCTCACCACTCGCCACCACCACCCTATTCTCACCCACCACCACCACATTCATACTTCCAAACTAACCAACAAACGCACGCGCGCGCACACACACACACACACACACACACACACACACACCTCGTGGCGCGGTGGTTAGAGCTCTCGCCTGCCACTACGGCGGTTCGGGTTCGAATCCCGCCCAGGCCTGAAATAATTTCAGTATCACGGCGCTGCGGGTTGTTACTCCAACTCTCGTGGGCGGGGAGTTGGAGTGTATGTGCGTGTAAGGTCACAGTATTACCAATAGAGCTCTCATTCGGAGAGTTAATAACTGTCGATCACGAGTCCAACATGTGATCCTAGACCATGGTGAATGGTGAATCACTCACACACACGTATACGGTTCGGCGGTGCAGTGGTACCGATCGCAACCGCTACTCCAGCGATTTTAGTTCAATTCCCGCCCAGGGCTGATATAATTTCAGTATCACTACACAGCGAACCGGCATTCCAACTCTCATGGGCAAGGAGTTGGGTGTGTGCGTAAGGTCACAGCATTACCCATAGTCATATATGAGTTCGGAGCTCTCATCCGGGAAGGTAATAGTTGTCGGTCACGAGTCCAACACATGATCCAAAACTATGGTGAATCACACACGTATGCACACACGCACATACACACATATACACGCACATACACATACACGACCCACTCGCGCTTACACACACACACACACACACACACACACACACACACACACACACACACACACACACACACACACACGTTTTAAAAATAGTTTGGATAAAATGAGATATAAAGACGGGACACCACGAGCATAGCTCCCCTTCCCGTAAAATACAACTAGGTAAATACACACACACACACACACACACACACACACACACACACACACACACACACACACACACACACGAGCTCTGAGCTCTCATCCGGGAGGTTAATAACTGTCGATCACGAGTCAAACACGTGATCCAAGACCATGGTGAATCACACACACATACACACACAAATACGCATGCACACACAAAACCCCTGCCGTGGCCATCATGCCGATACACATCTCACCGTTTGCTCATTTGTGACCCTGTCGACCTTATCTAACCTATTTCGTGTATTTGTTTTTTCTGCTAATTTCCACCTTTTTTTTTTACAAGTGTCGTCCTTTGTAGACAAAGATCTGCCCTTTCCCGCCTGTCCTTTTATCTGTTGCTGTCTGTGTGTGTGAGGGTTTATCACCAGAGTAGCCTAGCAGGGTGTCTGACGTGCCTAGCGGGGGTCCTAGTAATGTCTAGAATAACGTGGATACTAGACTGAATAAATCTTGATATATTTTCAACAGAAGGTTTTCTGTTGCTGCGTAGAACTCCCTGGTGGCAGAAAGAATGAAGGTTCGAGTCTCAAAACACACCCCAGTTACACATTCAACGCTTTATTCCCCACACGCTCCTCTCCCTCACATAGACACCCCTTCCCCCTCCTCTTCACTCCTCCCCTCCCCCATTTCCACCTCACCCCACTGCATCTCCCTCCTCTTCCTCCTCCTCCTCCTCCCCTCCCCCTCCTCCTCCTCTTCCTCCTCCTCCTCCTCCCTCCCACTCATGTCCCTTTTTTCCCTAAAATATTAGTTCCTCGCCAGTCTTCGAATATCATCTCAGTCCGTTTATCTTTCGAGACTGAATTCAAAGAAAAAGTCGAGATCCATTTTATTAGCTTCCTCTCCTGACTACTTCAAGCTGTACCCGCCCACCCGTCACTCGCTCTCGTTTTTACATTATCGTTCTGAAGATCCTCATTATCATCTCTGTGTCCCACCTTGTGTTTATGTATATATGTTTATGTACGCGTATATATATGTATGTGTACATGTACATGTACATGTATATGTATAGGTATATATGTATATATGTATATGTATATATGTATATATGTATATATGTATATATGTATATATATATATATATATATATATATATATGTACTGTATATATATATGTATATGCATATGTACATGTCCATGTACATACACATGTACATGTAAATGTGTGCACACACACACACACATATATACATGTGTATGTACATATCCATATACTTGCGATACTATGTATATAATGCATATATATGTATTGTATGTAGAATGGAACAATTCAGAACCAAAACCATGCACATTCTAAAGGGAGCAGGGTGATGGAATTAATGCACACTGCCAACATACCTTGAAGCTTTCAAGCGACTTGAATTCTTCGTTTTCTTTTTTCAGAGCACCTGGCATTTGTGTATCTTAAATATTGCGCCTCGCGTTCGAGTTAGAAAGGATGAAAACATTCGAGGAAAAAAAGCAGAACTCTGACCCACTTCCAGCATCCACGTCCACTCATCTGTGTGATGACGTCAAACCTAATCCTTTCAGTGTTTCGGTGCAGCATCAAACAGATTTTGCTGTACCAAATGCTGGAAGGTATGATTCAGCTAAAGAGATGGACTGCATGATCCTCTTGCACAACGGAATAGATCACAGCTCATTTTTACTCTTTTCAGCAATTGTACGATTACGTCCCGAAGCCGGTGTCCTTTTCCTTTCTTTCTTACGGTCGCAAACGCCTTCTAGAAATAATATTTCATTTCAAGCGATGAAAGAATCAATTTTCTTGCTCTAGCAAGCACATCTCCATATAAAATATCCAGTAAATCCTCTTGCCGCACTTTTCCTTTTTTTCTTACGGTCGCAAACGCCTTCTAGAAATAAGATTTCATTTCCAGCGATGAAAGAATCAATTTTCCTGTTCTGGCAAGCACATCTCCATATAAAATATCCAGTAAATCCTCTTGCCGCACTATGGCAAAGTCGAAGACGTAAGTCTCCATCATCATCAGCAATTCGTGGGACTCGAAGACATACAAACACCAGTGGTCTGATTCCAGGACAAGGACGTCTGGAGGTAATCCATGATGTGTTCCCAGAGCCTGTAGGCACTTCGGTAATCCAGTTCGGCGATCCTCCTCTTTAACCTTTCTAGTTCGGCCGCTTTGTCTTTGCCGACCCCGAGAAGCTCCCGAACCAATGTCTTCGAGAACTCGCGTTCCTCCAGAGTAAGAGGTGCGTTATCGCCAGCGTCCTTTCCATGATGTCCTCCTGAAGCAGGAGTTCGATGAGACTTCGAGAATTAACGCGTTCCTCAAGGTTCACCTTCAAAGAGTTATCAAGGACCTCCGTCCTAAGTTGCACTCGTTTGGTGTTGAGGTTGGATGGCACCTTACAATGAGTACCTCAGCAGTGCTATGGTGCCTTCGACACGGCTCCCAGCACACAAACCCAAAGATTTCAGTTCGATGCTCAAGTTCTCAGTGACAGCCACTTGCACCTGCTGTCCAAGCACATCAAGGATAACAACTTGTAATACCGAGTTTATACATTTCTGTTTAAATCTTTATATTTCTGAGGTGGTGGTGCAGGATAGACTAATCAGTATCAAATGTCCTCCCTCTCCCTCTCCCCTTTTCCCTTTCTCCTCTCCCTTCTCCCTTCTCCCCTCTTTCTTCTCCATTCTCCCTTCTTCTCCCTCTCCCCACTTCCTCTCCTTCTCCCTCCTTCTTTCAGGTAAGTAGGCAATGGCAACCCACGTAGTGGAATCTGTCGAAAGGTAGTGCTGCATTATATCAGAGTTAATTTGTCGGTTTACAAAATAAGTCCTTTGTTCTTACTTTCTGTGTTAACCTTTCCACAGGGGTTTACCTCACGTAAATCAAATTGCATGGCGCAGCTTCAATAAACAATGAAGTCGCGAAACACTACAAAAAGGGTTAATCAATCCTTTTTTTTTTTTTTTTTTTACCTGATGGATTTCATTCCTAAAATGGCTTTTATTCTTAATATCTAACCATTCATTTCACTGAAATTAGTGAACACAATTCTCCACAGCTGAATAGTAGAAATCTCCAGTATTAGGGAGAAATGTTTAAAACATGCCACTTGGTGCACGTTAGCTAAACAGGAGCTTTTAAAGTAACTCTTTGAGTGTATGCATGCGTGCGTGCGTGCGTACGTAGGTGTTCCCTTGGCCCATTTCCTACAACAGCGGTGTCTGTCTGTTTGTTCGTTTGTCCGTCCGTCCGTCTATCTGTCTGTTCGTCCCACGTTTGAGCTGCATTTGTTCAAAGGGAGCCGCCGCTGCTCCCGGAACGCAAATATCGGACAAATGCAAAGTCCAACTGAGCTATTCCCCGCTTTTCATGTTGTTTGTATCTGCAAGGACCAACAAACAGGCAAGCAGACACAGACAGACAAACATACAGGCAGACAGACATATGCGTTTGCTGGGTCGCATCCTTCAGCCGTTTGTCTTTGCCTCTGAAATGAAACATTGCTGAAACAGGAGGAAACGTGTTTGACTGACCTTTTCCTTACGTTTCAGAAATCATGCTTTATATATATATATATATATATATATATATATATATATATATATATATATATATAGATTCCTTTTCTTTAACCAATTATCTGTTATACAGTAAAGCGAGGTGACTATACCCATGTGTGTGTGTGTATGTATATATATATATATATATATATATATATATATATATATATATATATATATATATATAGTGTTGTTATGCGTTGGAGTTCGTTATTAGTAGTTGTCCATGTACTGCTGTGGGAGAAGGCTCGGTTCACTAGTTCATTAGTATATGGACAAGTACTAATAGTGAACTCCAACGCATAACAACACTACTCTTTAACAACGACTACCCACAGTACTCCATTGAATCCATCATCAAAAACAAGATGAACTCCTTTACCGCCCAACCAGCACCCACAAACACCAATATAACAATACTGGATTTGTACTACAAAGGACATAGGAACACCGGCTACAAAGAAGACGAAAGAACACTCCGCCATATCATCACACGTAAAAACATTCGACTCACCAACCCAGACACTAAGACACACCTAATCGTATACTACAAAACCTCTAAAACACACACCCTGGTTATGAAGAATAACAGCCAGCCTTCCACCCCTCCACTACAAGAAGTCAACGTCGTGTATAAGTTTGATTGCCCCGTCGGTGATTGTCAGCACCGCACCTCCTCATATATATGCATGACCTCTATGACCCTCCAAAAGACTCACATACCACCTCCAGAATGGTGCCATCAAGAGACACATGATAGACGAACACAAAACCACCATCAGCAGACAAACACTAAACGAAAACACTAAAATCATAGACAAAGCTCACGACCCCCTTCGCCTTAAGATGGCCGAAGCAGTGAACATTTACACCTGAAATCCTTCCGTCAGCATACAAATCATGCCTACAACCACACTCCCAAGCAGTAGATGCACATACCACAAGCAATAACACCCCTTTCCACAATCCACAAGAAAGTTGCTACTTCCACGTACGCAGCGCTACGGATCACGGCTACATGAAATTGACCCTTCCCAATGTTCGGCCAATGCACGGCCTGTATATAAACCAATGCATTCACCAACCATTGTAACTCCCTCCCTGAGGATGACCGAATAAGGTCGAAATACGCATTGGAGAAATTAAAAAAGAGAAAGCCATACCAAATGGCTTTTGAACACCTCAGCTATTTGGAAAGACAAACTTTTGGCACGAAACTAAAGCTTCAGTATAAACTTAACAACGCCATTGTCGCTGTAGACTTCTTGAAAATATATACATACATATATATATATATATATATACATACACACACACACACATATATATATATATATATATATATATATATGTGGGTGTGTGTGTACAACACTGAATGGGTCCCAGTGAACACACATACATTTTTATGTACCAAAATACACTTTGATTCTAAGCCATCAACATTGAGGGAGACAGGTAGAGGCCAACATGCAGAAATTGGAACGTGGTATGGCCAAGGACTCGAACCTGAGCTAGCACGTGACAAGTGTTAGTAGTGACTTAGCCAATTGTGCCATCAAGAGGTAATAAATATATATATATATATATATATATATATATATATATATATATATTATATATATATATATATTATATATATATGAATTCGAAAAAAGTATAATATAAAAACTAACCCCTTCCGTACTGGGTGCCACTTAGGCATCGCAGCTATTGCAATGTTATTTTGATTAAATTCCGTGGCACCCCTTCGGTAGGTAAGGGGTCACGACAGCCAAAGAGATGAAGAGTCTGAGAATGAAGAAAGTGAAAGAGTAGGTTTGAATTAAGAAAGTAATACTAAAAGAGAGGTGGGAGAAAGGCAAAGTGTGAAGTGAGGAAAGGGTTGAAAGGAGAAGAGAAAAAAGAGAGAGAGAGAGAATGGAGAGAAAAACTTCACTGAAATACATTATTTTCCTCGGAGTTCCGAGAAACGGTTCGCCTCCAAAAATGAAAAGTTAAATGAACAAAAATCCC
>NC_134777.1:95388689-95413689 GCF_046742065.1 Oratosquilla oratoria
AAATTTACCTTTCAGACAATATGTGTTTGAGAACCTATGTTAGAAAAATAGGTTTTTCAGTCCCTATCATCTATGTGTCTTTGCAAGGGTGAATTTCACTATGTACAAGTTGATATTGATAAGCGTACCTATCAATTTCACCAAAATTTCATATGAGAGAGACTTTAAAAACAAAGTTGGTGAAAAAATTCTCAGAAATGCTATGGTCGGTGACAGATCAACATCGACTCTTTTATCGACAGCAGAAACACCCACTGAAGGAATCTATTCAGAATGTTTCCTTCACGAGATTGATATTCGCTTTGACAGTCACAGGATTAAGTTCCACTAGATATGCAGCTATTGGGGCTAATATAGTTGGTCATGCATTTTTTTTTTTTTTTTTTTTTTTTTTTGAGGAGGTGGGGCCTGCGATATATTTGCAGATTTCCTGTTTGGAGAGTTTGGTAGTATATCTATTGCTGCATACCTTTTCTGTGAGTAATAACAGGATCTACCATTTTTGGGACGAGTTTATGTTCTAGTATATCAGTACTCCAGTTAATCATAATTTGCAATTACTTAGGCAGATTACCACCATGACCTAATGATTTCAGACTGGCGTCATGAAACGCCATTTCACTCCTCTAAATCAAATTAATAATAATGCTAAAAACTGCTCCTTACACACAACTTTCGTCTTGTCCCCTCACAAGTACCTTGTCCCCAATCACCCCCCCCCCCGGGAAAAAATATGATATGAATGATAGAAACTCCTCTAAAGTAGCTTGCACACAAACGCAACAAGTTGCATGGAACTAGTTGCTTAGGACGCTGCAAACCAGTTGCATGAAACCAGTTGCACGAAACCAGTTGCTTGCAACGCTGCAACCAGTTGCAAGAAACCCGTTGTTTATGATGCTGCAACCAGTTGCATTGTTTCTATCCTTGAAGACATAAAGAATAAGACCCACATACTAGGAAGTGAAATAATGATAATAGTAATAATAAAGTAAAATATAATAAAATGCATGCGATCGGTTTCATGCAACTGGTTGCTTTGGTGTTCCAGCTGCCTTAGTGGAGGGTTCCTCTCCCTCTCCACTTTATTTTCTCTTCCACTTCGCCTCCACCGACATACCTCTTCCATTTGTACCCATAACTCTTCCTTGCTTCTCGTGCATGTCTCTTTCATCTTCTTCATTCTCTCTCATGCTCACTCCATTCCCTCTCTATCTCTCTGTCGCCGTTACTCGCGTACCTATTTCCAGCCTTCACGCACTCAATAGCCGCCTTCATCTCCACCTCCTCTTCTTCTTCCTCCTACTCCTCTTCCTACTCCTCTTCTTCCTCCTCTTCTTCCTCCTCTTCTTCCTCCTCTTCTTCCTCCTCTTCTTCCTCCTCTTCTTCCTCCTCTTCCTCCTCTTCTTCCTCCTCTTCTTCCTCCTCTTCCTCCTCTTCTTCCTCCTCTTCTTCCTCCTCTTCTTCCTCCTCTTCTTCCTCCTCTTCCTACTCCTCTTCTTCCTCCTCTTCCTACTCCTCTTCTTCCTCCTCTTCCTACTCCTCTTCATCCTCTCTTCATCCTCCTCTTCATCCTCCTCTTCATCCTCCTCTTCATCCTCCTCTTCATCCTCCTTTTTCTTCCGTTCTTTCCCCCTCTTCCTCCTCCTCTCCCTCCTCCTCCTCCTCTTCTTCCCTTTCTTTCTTCTCCCCGAGGCCTCACGTCTTTCTCCAATCACCACGTCCCCCGACTCCCCCCCCACCACCACACTCAGCTCACAGTGCATCTCCCTTCCCTCAGGCTCTATACGTTCAGTATCCAACCACAACCGTTCTCATCCTCCCCTCCCCTCCCCTCCCCCTCCCCTCCCCTCCCCCCCTGGCATCCGCGGACCTGTACTGATATATTTCCCCTCCCCCGGCCGCCGCCATGCAGGTTGCCAACCGCCCAGTAATAAAGAGCTGAATTATTGAAGGCGAGCAGCGGCCTCTGTAATGCGGATATATGGTCTCCGGCGGCCTTGGGGCCTTCGCCAACGTTTGGCGATATTGTTCTTACTCAAGTTATGGGATTCCTGCCGTCGTTAACCGGCAGATTACAGGGAATGTATTAGGTTTGGTTCGGTTGGTCTCTGTACGGACTGAGGGATTTATTATCATTATCTTTATCATTATCATCATATGATGAAAAGATGAATTTAATACAATACCTGAAGCGTCACTGTATAACTAATAAAATGATCATGATAATGATAGTAATAATAACAATAATAATAATATTTATGATATAGATATTAAATAATGATAATAATTATGATAATAATAATGATGGTGATAATGATAGTGATAGTGATCATGATATAGTAATATGGGGATATGATGTTAGTGATAATCGTGGTGGTGTTGGTAGTGGTGATGGTGATGGTGATGGTGATGGTGATGGTGGTGGTGGTGATGGTGGTGATGGTGGTGATGGTGGTGATGGTGGTGATGATGATGATGATGATGATGATGATGATGATGATGATGATGATGATGATGATGATGATGATGATGATGATGATGATGATGATGATGATGATGATGATGATGATGATGATGATGATGATGATGATGATGATGATGATGATGATGATGATGATGATGATGATGATGATGATGATGATGATGATGATGATGATGATGATGATGATAGTATTAATAATAATAGTAATAATGATAATAATGAATGAAAAAATAAATAGTTAAAGTCTTTGAACGATATCTTGTTAACAAATAGCACCTTAGATTATAAGAGAATCCCTCGATATTGAAATATATTGAATATTCAACGACGAAACATCTGGATACTTTCAATACATCAAGGATCAGATTGAAACGTTTGAAATAGTAGGTCAGCAGGTGCACGTATTTGAAGCCCACCTGCTCGCGGTGCAATAAACAGTCTGCTCCTGCCTCCTGCTCTTCCCTCTCCAGACTCACATTTTCTTCCTCTTCTTCCTCTTCCCCTTTTCCTCTTTAGTCTTCTCTTTCTTTTTCAATTTACCTTTCCTTGTTCTCCTCCTTATCTTCTTCCTCTTCCTCCTCCTCAGTCTCCTCCTTCTTTTCATTTTCCCTTTCCTTCTTCTCCTCCTTATCTTCTTCCTCTTCCTCCTTGTCAGTCTCCTCCTCCTTTTCATTTTCCCTTTCCTTCTTCTCCTCCTTATCTTCTTCCTCTTCCTCCTCCTCAGTCTCCTCTTTTTCTTTTCATTTTCCCCTTCCTTCTTCTCCTCCTTATCTTCTTCCTCTTTCTCCTTCTCAGTCTCCTCTTTCTTTTAATTTTCCCCTTCCTTCTTCTCCTCCTTATCTTCTTCCTCTTCCTCCTCCTCAGTCTCCTCTTTCTTTTCATTTTCCTCTCCCTTCTTCTCCTCCTTATGTTCTTCCTCTACCTCCTCCTCGGTCTCCTCTTTCTTTTCATTTTCCTCTTCCTTCCTCTCCTCCTTATCTTCTTCCTCTTTCTCCTCCTCAGTCTCCTCTATTTTCCATTTTCCTCTCCCTTCTTCTCCTCCTTATCTTCTTCCTCTTCCTCCTCCTCAGTCTCCTCTTTCTTTTCATTTTCCTCTCCCTTCTTCTCCTCCTTATCTTCTTCCTCTTCCTCCTTCTCGGTCTCCTCTTTCATCTCCATTTCCCTCCATCCTCATTTTTTCTTCTTCTTCCTCCTCAGTCTTCTCTTTCTTTTCCTTTCTTCCCACTTCTTGTCCTCCACTTGCTTTCTGCTATTCTTTCTTCAGCTTCATATTGTCCTCCTCCATTTCTTCTTTCTTTTCTTCCTCCTCCTATTTTTCTGTCTTTTTTTCCCTCCTGTCTTTTGCTAATACGTTTCTAGACTTTTATTCTTCTTTTCCTCCTCCTCTTCCTCCTCCTTTTCCTCCTTATCAGTCCTCAATCTATTTTCCCTTCAATTTCAATCTTCTCCGTTTCTCTCTTCTTCCCTTCGTCTTTCCTATTTCTATTTTCCTTTTATTTATTTTTTTCTTCTTCATCTCACCTCCTTCTCCGTCTCCTTTTCCTTTTGTTCAAAATGTTTCATTGTTTTTCTTATATCCGAGTCCACATGATTCTTCTCCTTCACAGATCAAGTCATGGGTCTCTTCGGGGCTGAACGAAAGCGTTGGGATCAGTCCGAAAAGAAAAGAAAAGATCCGAGGTATTCGTTTTATTGAAGATTTCAACACGAGATTGTTGTCTGTCATGTCACTCCTTTCCGTTCATCCGTGAAGAAACAAAATTCTTGTTGTCCGTGACATCAAGAGTTACCCGAGTAGGAAAAATCGATAATAGGTAACCAAATAAACAAATTATTAGATTAGTAAATAAACAAATAAATGAATAAAATGATAAACAAATGAATAAATAAATAGATGAATCAATTAATAAATAAATGTATAAATGAACAAATTAACAATAAGTGAATAACAATGATAGAAATAACAATAACAATAACAACAATAACAATAATAGATGAATAAGTAGATGAGTAATTAAGCAAAAATAAATGAGCAAATAAATAAATAAATGAGTAAATAAATAAATAAATAAATAAATAAATAAATAAATAAATAGATAGATAAATAAATGAATAAATCGTTACGATACCAAGAGCATGTTCTCTTACAACATTGTTCATAAACTCTCGTCACTAAAGAAAGGAGACCCATGTGGCATGGAATTTGAGTCGAGAAGAACAATCACAGAAGAGGAATATGGAAGAAGGAAACACCAACACTGCACGTCGAATTTAATCATCGTAAAAGTTTATTGAATCGAAGCCAAAGCTATCATATTCCCTTGATCTCTTCAACTCTACGTATGATTTACGTTTGTTTTCAGCCTGTGTACGCCCTGCGAGGTGAATAGGCATGACAGCCTTTGTTGGAGATCGGAGATCTATGACCTTATAACCTTTATTGACCTCACCCTTTGATTCATAAGGGTTTTTGAACGGTCTACATTTGATCTCTTACATCTAGTTTTTATATAAAAAAAAAATTCAGTCTTGATCCGTCTACGAGCCATTTTTTTCTTTCTTTTCGAAATTTCGTGTCGTTAGCCAGTGTGATCTTTCCTTTTTCTTTGTATATATCTTATTAGATATTTTATTACCCCTTTTGTTCCCAGTACTCGTTTGTTATCACTTTTATGCTAACGTTTCCAGAATACAAACAACGTTGGCAGACGTCACCCGTTCCCCAATCTGTTTGCGACATAGCTTCTTGTTTTGGTACAGAAATACATGGATTGCGTTCGTGTTCAATTAAAATTTACCCCATCCTGTGCACCGAGACAATATTGTTGTTGTTGTTGAGTGTTCGAATGGTTTTTGGTAAGATATGGATATAGTTGTAGTTGTGTTCTCTGATATTTGTGATGACAACTTTGCTATGAGGCTACGCGTGGTAAACCCTAGGTCACACTATTTCTACGTGTGGGTGGGACAGAAGCTATTGTCGTATCTAAAGACTTTTCCTAAAATAAACCTTACGAGAACTACTATATATAAAGTGTTTAGCAACGAAAATTACTCCTGTATTGTTCTTATATATCAGTGGTTACATGTATAATCTAAAACACAGGTACCCGTTTGTGTGTGTGTGTGTGTGTGTGTGTGTGTGTGTGTGTGTGTGTGTGTGTGTGTGTGTGTGTGTGTGTGTGTGTGTGTGTGTGTGTGTGTGTGTGTTTGCGTGCACTCGTGCATATGACATTTGGTTTGCAGTGACATTTATTCTTTCTTTTTTTAGATATGTAAATTGATGCGTGTCCATTTTTAAGGTGCATTGTTACATGCATTTAATCTACATACGGAAGTTTTACAACGCAGGTAAAAAATACACTTTCGATTGAAACATGCGGTTTGTTTGTTGAAATCAAATCACCACAGTTTTTTTTTTTTTTACATTAATGTTTAAATAGAGGGTACAAGTTTTGAGAGTGACAAATAATAAAGAATATAATTTTTCATGGGAACATATGTCATGGAAAAAGTGCTGTTATGCCAAATACGATAACATTTTAATCAAAATTCTAAACTGCTGATTTATTTGGAGATTTTTGTCTTTTTCCCAAACGAGGCGTTACATTAAAGTTCTTCCGATTTGAATAAAATGGGATAACGTTTGGGCAAATAAAATATTACAAAAAAAAAAAAAATCGGGCCGGTAATCAAGACATTTGATATTGTTTTTAATTCTCCTGGGAATACTCTCGATTGGAAAAAAAAAAAAAAAAAATCCTCTCTGATCTAATGGTTTAATGGAGTTTCCAGAATGTTCACTGGAAGACATGCCATTTGGAGGAAGAAGCTCCATTTTAAGGAATGAGTGTCATTTGAAGGAAGAAATGTCTTTGAAGGAAGAAGTGCTATTTGGAGGAAGAAGCGTCTTTGGAGGAAGGAGCTCCATTCGAAAAAATAAGTTTCATTTGAGGAAAGAAGTGTCTTTGGAGGAAGAAGCTCCATTTAGAGGAGTGTCATTTGAAGGAAGAAGTGTCTTCGAAGGAAGAAGTGTCATTCAGAGGAAGAAGTGTCTTTGGATGAAGAAGCTCTATTTAAAGGAATAAGTGTCATTTGAAGGAAGAAGTGTTTTTGGAGGAAGAAGCTCCATTTGGAGGAAAAATTGTCATTTGAAAGAAGAAGTGTCTTTGAAGGAAGAAGCGGCATTTAGAGGAAGAAGTGTCTTTGGAAGAAGAAGCTCCATTTGGACGAATAAGTGTCATTTGAAGGAAGTGTTTTTGGAGGAAGAAGCGCCATTTGGAGGAAAAAGTGTCCTTTGAAGGAAGAAGTGTCTTTGAAGGAAGAAGTGTCATTTAGAGGAAGAAGTGTCTTTGGAGGAAGAAGCTCCATTTGAAGGAAGAAGCTCCATTTGGAGGAAGAAGCTCCATTTGGAGGAAAAAGTGTCATTTGGAGTTGCTTCTTGAGCGTCCAGCCAAGTGCCTCTGGCGCGGCTCCATCTGCGTGGGCTGCTTACGTAAGTGTCAAGGAACAATTTTTTTTTTTTTTTTTTTTTTTTTTTTTTAAGAAAAGCTAAGGTGCTGGAGTGAATACTTCTCTGCCAGCTCCCCCATTTTCGTCCCTCTTCTTTAGTGCATTTTTCATCGTCATTGTCTTCGTTTCTTTTCTTCATCATCTTCGTTTTTTTCTTGGTCATCTTTTATTGTTGTCTCCTTCTTTGTCGTTGTCTATTAAACCTTCGTCTTCTTCGTTTTCGTCATCATCATTTTCATCATCATTTTCATCAAAATTTCATTTTCATAATTTTCATCAAAATTTCATTATCTTCATCATCTTCATCGCCATCTTCATCATCTTTATTATCAGCATCTTCTTCAATGTCAACTTCATCATCTTTATTTTCATCATCTTTATCATTATCTTCTACATCTCTATCATCATCATTTTCTTTTTCATCATTTTCTTTTTCATCATCATTTTCATAATTTTCTTTTTCATCATCATTTTCATCATCATTTTCTTTTTCATTATCATTTTCATCATCATCATTTTCATCATCATCATCATCATCATCATCATCATCATCATCATCATCATCGTGACCTTCATTATGATCTTCGTCTTCGTCTTCATTATGTCATCATCACCATTGTCATCATCACCATCATTATCACAATCATCATCGCTATCACCGGTCATGAGCAGTCATTATAGTCATAACATTCACCTTCTCCCTCATCTTCATCATCATCTTTGTTATTTCCGGCGTCTGGAACATGGATGGAAGCTACGAAGCTGGAGAGTTCCCATCTGCCCGTACACATACACGCCAGACCCGTTTTTTTTTTTTTTTTTTTTTTTTTTTTTGTGACGCAACATTTGCATTGGAAATGCGTTTGTAATATGCATCATGCCCAAGGCATGCGTTCTTACAAGGAAGCCTTCTTGCACACCAAGCACTGACGCAAAACTATATTTCGTTGTTGTGGTATCATTTTAGATCTAATGACGCAAATCACTTCAGTGATTAGGGAATTATTGTATAAAGGAATACTAGAGGGATCTACTCTTACTAAATAAAATCGTGTAGCTCAGCCAGAACAAAATCGCTTAAGGTTGCTATTAAAACCAAAGAGATATATCCACTAATCATCCTCCTTCCTCCTCCTCCTCCTCCTCTTCCTCCTCCTCCCCTTCCTCCTTTCCTCGTCTCGCTCCTCTCCCTCTCCTTTTCCTTTCCTCCTCTTCTTCCTTCCCCTCTCCCTCTCCCTCTCCTTTCCTCCTCCTCTTCCTCCTCCTTATCTGCCTCCTTCTCTCCTCCTATCCCTTACTCTCCTATTCTCCTCTTTCCTCCCCCTTCATTCTCGCTTCCCTTCCTCCTCCTTCCCTCCCTCCCTCCTCCTCCCCCTTCCTCCTCCTCCCCCTTCCTTCCTCCTCCTCCCCCTTCCTCCTCCTCTCCTCCCTTCCTCCTCTTCCTCTCTCTTCCTCCTCTTCTCCCTTCCTCCCTCTCCCCTTCCTTCTCCTCCCCTTCCTCCTTCTCCCCTCCCCTTCCTCCCTCCTCATTCGCTCCATCCCTTCTCCTCTCCTCCTTTCCTCCTCCCCCTCCCTTCCTCCTCCTCTTCCCCTCCCTTCCTTCTCCTATTCCCCTCCCTTCCTCCTCCTATTCCCCTCCCTTCCTCCTCCTCCTCTTCCCTTCCCTTCCTCCTCCTCTTCCCCTCGCCCCCCCTATTCGTCGCATTCGCCCTCCATCCTTACCCTCCTTGCTGCTGTCAACAGCCCGAGCAGCGGTCTGCGACCCAGAGGGGGGGGGGGAGCTCCAGCGAGCGATGCAAAGTGGGGTGGTCGGCGAGAGCGGCCAGGAACTAGTGGTCCATGTATCGAATACATACGACTGTTTTCAGCGGCCATTAGTTACGGGGCAGAGCTTGATCTATAAAGGACTCCACTTTTTACGTACAGACCATTTTCATTTATATATATATATATATATATATATATATATATATATATATATATATATATATATATATATATATTATATATATTCTAATTCGAATATTTTTCTTAATTTATCTATCTATTCCTCTTTTTTGTCTATTTACCTATTTATATTTATATTTATCTACTTGTCCTATTTATCAATTTATTCATTGAACTATTCACTATATTTCTTAGTATATAGACAGAGGTCCTTGATGATTATGATCCTATCGTCATCTACACAGAAGCGTCTGATGTAGATTGAAAATAACGTTCATTTAATGTACAGTTGCTAATGTTCAGAAATATATAAAAAACATAAGAACCCAAGAATGAAGGAGACTGCAAGAGACCATAAGGTCAACACTAGGCAGTTCCATGTTCATTTCCACCAATCATCTCCACATGTCGTTGTCAAAAATATAACGTAACTTCATAATTACACAGGGGTAGTTTTCTTATTTATAGCCATTTAAAAAAAAAATCAGTTACACAGTAAATCAGGTTCGGATGTCGATCACGGGACCAGCACGTGATCCAGAGAGTGGGTGTCTGTCGGTGGCCGAGTCCTTATAGTACTCGGAGACATCTGTGGTGACATTTGTGTGTCTGTTTTTTGTTCCTGTCTGTCTGTCTGTCTGTCTGTTTGTCTGTGTCTGTCTGTGTATGTTTCAGTCTGTTTCTGCCTGTCTGTCTTCTTCTGTCTGTCTATCTGTATGTTTCTGTCTGTCTATCTGTATGTTTCTGTCTGTCTGCCTGTATTTATATATGTATGTGCAATATGTATGTCTGTTTCTATTCCTGCCTCTGTCTATATGTCTGTCTGTGTATGTTTCAGTCTGTTTCTGCTTGTCTCTCTACTTCTGTCTGTCTATCTGTATGTTTATCTGTCTGCCTATATGTATATATGTAACTACAGTATGTATGTTTGTCTGTATGTCTGCTTCTATTTGTATGTCCGTTTGTTTGCTTGTTTGTTCCTATGTCTATCTGTCCGTCCGTCTGTCTGTCTGTCTCTGTCTGTCTGTCTGTCTGTCTGTCTCTGTCTGTCTCTGTCTGTCTGTCTGTCTGTCTGTCTGTCTGTGTCTGTCTGTGTCTGTCTGTGTCTGTCTGTGTCTGTCTGTGTCTGTCTGTGTCTGTCTGTGTCTGTCTGTGTCTGTCTGTGTCTGTCTGTGTCTGTCTGTGTCTGTCTGTGTCTGTCTGTGTGTCTGTCTGCCTGTCTGTCTGTGTCTGTCTGTCTGTATACCAGAGAGTGAAAAGAATGTCTCGTGCATACTTCATTATAAAAAATAAAAAATAAATCAAAATTTCATAACTGAGACAGATGTCATACTTTTAAACCTTAAACGATACAAGATGGGTTGATTATGTCTCAGCTGAACACTTTGCCTGCATGGAGTTGGACCACAAAAAGAAAATATACAAGAACATCATTGGATAAATTATCCCTTGGAATGAGTACTACGTTTCGTCTTTTTCAAGAACATCCCAAAAGAAAAGTCTCAAGTTGCCTATATTGAAGTAATTTACCACAAATTGGAAAACCAAGATCACGGAGGAGTAGGAGGAGGGAGAGGGGGAGAAGGGGGGGGGTAGAAGGGGGGGAGAAGGAGGAGGGGGAAGAGGAGAAAGTGAAGGAGGAAGACGAGGGAAAGAGGGAGAGGAGGAAAAGGAGAAGGAGAAAGAGGAGTAGGGAGAGGGGGAGAAGAGGGGAGAAGGAGGAGGGGCAAGAGGCGGAGAAAGTAAAGGAGGAAGACGATGGAAAGAGGGTGAGGAGGAAAAGGGGAAGAAGAAAGAGAAGGAGGAGGAGAAAGAGGAAGAGAAGGAGGAGGAGAAAGAGGAAGAGAATAAGGAGGAGAAGGAAGAGAAAAAGGAGGAGAAGGAAGAGGAAAAGTATGTTTTTCACCTGCGGCATACGGAATATACTCCAAATTCATATTTCCTAAGAAACAAAGTGTTGAGGTGCAACAGGTTCCTTTAGGGAACAGTGGTAACATGGGCTCTCTTCGATACCGAACTAGTTGCCATAGAAACGAATTAAATCATCTGGCGGCAGCAGGAATAGGAAGTATAATTATCATCCGGTATGTAAGGGATACATCAAGACACATCCACGTAGCTAGCAAAGGACACCACGGAAATTAATAAAAACCATATGACGGCATCTGGAATAAAAAATAAAGTGCCAACCGGTAGGGAAGGGGTAGAGGGCCATTGTACAACACGTGATAAATGAATGTACTTGTTTGTTGTTTGTGTGTGTGTGTGTGTGTGTGTGTGTGTGTGTGTGTGTGTGTGTGTGTGTGTGTGTGTGTGTGTGTGTGTGTGTGTGTGTGTGTGTGTGTGTGTGTTCATGCGTATATGCGAATATCTTTGTATGTATGTGCACGTGTCCCTTGTATGTGTGTGTGTCACTTGTAGTAAAACCACAATAAAATACCAGAATAAATCATGTATACTGTATCTTTATTCGGGTAGAGAAATGTGTTAGGTCAGGCTGGGTCGTACATTTTTCCATGTCACTTGGGTCTTTTACGATCAGGTACACAGACAGACAGACAGACAAACATAGTCATGCACTCACTATTTTGAAAAAATAAATAAACAAGGAAATAAATAGGTTAAACAAAATATAACTAAATAATTGAACAGATAAATGAGTATATAAATAAATAAATGGATATATATAAATAGAAAAATCATTAGATACTTAAATGAATAAATGAATAAATTTAAATAAATAATTGAATAAAAAATAAGTAAATTAATAAAAGAATAAATAAATAATAAGCAAGTAAATACATATTAGATAAATAAATTAACAAGTGAATAGATATATGGATAAATAACCAATATCAAAGGAGGCGGTGGGAGGAGGTTGAAAGCTCTGACATTGTATTGCTGTGATCCACATCTTATCCATCCCCATGAATAATCCTGGGCAAGCTCCCAAAGAGACTTCCGGTCCATCCCTATCGCTTACGGGTAGACGCTTTCTTCGCCCCGCGATAGAATAAGGTCGACTTATATTTCACGAAGAGAAATGACTTGTGAGTGGAGAAGGAGAAAGGGGGGAAAGTAGGTGGAAGAGGAAGAGGAGAGGGAAAAGAGGAGGAAGAGGAGGAAGAGAAGAAAGGGGGAGCAGGTGGAAGAGAAAAAGAATAAGGAAAGGGAGTAGGAAGAGCAGGATAAAGATAAGGAGGAGGAAAAGGAGAAAGGGTGGGCAAGAGGAAGAGGAAGATGATAAGAAAGAGAAGGAAGAGGGAGAACAGGATAAAGTTAAGGAGAGGAAGAATGAAAAGGGTAGGAAAAGGAGGAGGAGGAGGAGAAAGAATGGTCATTATGAAAGGTAGAAAAAAGAGGAGGAGGAGGAGGAGGAGGAGGAGGAGGAGGAGGAGGAGGAGGAGGAGGAGGAGGAGGAGGAAGGAACATGAGAAAGAGAGTGAGGAGGAGGAGGAGGAACAGAAGGAGGAGGAGAGGGGGAAGGAACAGGAGAAAAAGAGGGAGAACGAGGAGGAACAGGAGGAAGAAGAAGAAAAGGAGAAGGAGGAGGATTGCCGCGTCTCCGAAGTGCGGAGTCTCCAGTAGGGGTTGCAACGCCCTAAGAGGCCATAAAGTCTTCGTGTTACAAGCGGCGGTTCTTTGTGTCCTCAGGAACCTTTCAGATATACGCGACGCGGGATGACAACTAATGGAGTGCGGCCGGAGTTTTCCGAGCCGCCAGCGGCGTCAAATGCACCATCACCGCCGCCGTCGTCGCCTCCGTCGTCGTCGCCGTCGTCGTTAGGAGCGAGTTCGATACGGACGAGACAGTTGGGGTGAAGGGAGAGGTGAAAGCGACAGCGTCCTCCCTTGGCCAAACCCCGTCATGGGTAATATGTCTTCATTGAGATTCTTGGGTGCGTTTGAGCGTGTATTGATGTCTCTCTCTTTGTGGCATTCCCTTGCCTCCCTCCTTCCATCCCTCTCTCCCTCACCCTCTCACTCACCCTCTCCCTCTCTCTTTCTCTTTCTCTTGCAGTGTGTGTGTGTGTGTGTGTGTGTGTGTGTGTGTGTGTGTGTGTGTGTGTGTGTGTGTGTGTGTGTGTGTGTGTGTGTGTGTGTGTGTGTGTGTGTGTGTGTGTGTGTGTGTGTGTGTGTGTGTGTGTGTGTGTGTGTGTGTGTGTGTGTGTGTGTGTGTGTGTGTGTGTGTGTGTGTGTGTGTGTGTGTGTGTGTGTACGATCATATATGTGCGTGCGTGCGTGTGTGCGTGTGCTTGGAGTTGGGTGTCTTTAGCCCATATCTTGGTGTGACACTGGTTTCCTCTTTTTCATTTATTCAGAAGCTGTCGGGTCTTTGGGTCCGGGTTGGGTTAGGATGAGAAGGATGGAGGACTGGGTCAGTCTTGTGTGCGCCACCGAGTGACCTCCTTTGACCTTTCCTTTTCCCCTCAAACTTTCACCCATTTACCTTTCCTTTCCTTTCCATTCGGGTATCTTCCATTCCCTTCCTCTTCCCATTCTTTTCTTTTCTTGTTCCTTCCTTCCCTTTCCTTTGCTTCACCTTTCTCTTTTTCTTTTCTTCTCCTCCATTTTCTTCTATGTGTACCAATGTCAAATAATGATTAGTGGCCCGCTCAAAAATCCAGTTATCAAGAAACGCATAAACATTCATAAGTCTTCCAGAGGCGTCTCCACTAACGAATACCTCAGTGCATGAAGTGTCATCTCACCTACCCTCTATTAAGTAAAAAGGGAAATTGACCTTTAATAGCCCCTGCAATACGCTCGACATGAGACGCCTTTTTTTCCGTGAGCCAAAGCCAATATTGACTTTTTCCCCAACAATGTCCCTTTAGCACTCAGGCGCAGTGTTTACATTATTACCAGCTGCCGCAGCATGGTTAATGTTTTACGCAGCGCCCTACTCTGATACGTGTTTTCTTTCACTTTTACTTTTTTCGTTCAATACCTTACCAAATCGTTTACAGTAGGAAGACCAATCACCAAGTTTTCCAATGGTTCTTCAGAATCTAGCTTCCAGATCTTTTCCTAGAAGTAGTGTCCATCACTGTACTCTCGAAAGGCTCCCTACAATATGTTTACCAGACCTCTTACCAGAAGTAGAGCCTATCATCAAACTCTCCTCAGGTTCCCCGAACACTCTTCTGATACCTGAAGGGGACCTTCGCCAAGACCCCAACACGTCTCTCGTGAGTCTTCTTCGGCAGAACCTTTGGGAAATTTCGATGGGGGACTGATTTGGATCCTCCAGTTTTGTCCGTCTCGGGTTCATTCGTTATTTGACACGGAGTACTAGGCAGCAATTCCAATCAACTCCATGTATCATAAGCCTCTTTTGAATTATCCACTACTTCTCCTTGGGTGCTTCTTTGTGACTTCATTAAATGTATTTTTATCATGTTCCGATAATGTTTTTGTTTTTAGGTATGTTTTGGTCTTGGTTTTACATGTTTGTAGGCAATAGGTTCAGTCCGTGTTTTGTATTGTGTTGATAAATGAAGGTGCTTTCTGGCTGAACTCAAGAATGGCAATTGTTGCAGTGGAAAGATTTGTGTGAATCGATAGTGGGTCTTGTGAATTCAAGACATTTGTAAGGGCCTGGGTTTGTTTAGATTTTGGTGGCGTGTAGAAGATACATACATACATACATATATACATGCATATATACATACATATACACATACACATAAACATACATATATACACACATACATACATAAATACATACATGTATACATACATGTGTATATATATATATATATATATATATATATATACACGTACACATACACACACGCGCGCGTATATAAATGTGTGCGTGTGCGTGCGTGCGTGTGTGTGTGTGTGTGTGTGTGTGTGTGTGTGTGTGTGTGTGTGTGTGTGTGTGTGTGTGTGTGTGTGTGTGTGTGTGTGTGTGTTATTTCACTCCTCTTAGAAATTAAGTGTACTGTATACGTATTATGAGCTGGTTGACGATAGTTCTGTAGATGTTCGGAAATGTAATTTAAATTCTTCCCCTTCAGAAGTTACTGTAGAATCAGTAATGCAGTGTTGCTAAAGGTGGAGCATTATGTAAAGGGACTGAGAGATATCACCCGAAGCATAAGGGGTTAATGGTGATGAAAGAAAGGGGGGGGGGGAGGTCACATACCTAACAAAAAAGAAACAAGAATAAAGAAAAAGTACTGCTGGACACGAAGGGCCCTAATCTTTCCGTATAACAGGTCCGGGGTTTGCGAACATCAATTTCGGTCACTGTCACCACGACGGACAAAGAATCTTGTTACGCGCTCACAGGGCCGCACGCAATGACTGTAATTCCTATGTCAGTTGCCTCTGCGGCAGAAATTCGCAGACGGAAGCTCCTTTGGCGTGGGCACGCGGCGGAAACACACACACACACACACACATACAAAGAATTATCTAACCCACGAAAGCACACAGGAAGGTTCTTTTTCATTCTCTGCTGAGTTAAATCGTTTGGACTTAACCCCAACAAAATTCCTTGAACTGAGCAAAATGCTTTTGGGGGTCAAAGCAAGAGTGTTTATATTATTCTTAATCTACGAAAACACACAAGGGTTTGTCTGAGTTGAATAGAATTGTTTGTTTATAGCTAGAATGTGACATGGAATCACCACATAAACGTAGTAAAAAAAAAAAAGAATTAATACCATACATTCCTGCTAAAATTGATCTAAAAATCTAATATATATATATATATATATATATATATATATATATATATATATATACGTATGTATATATATCCGACTGCAATCTGTAAATCTGATTGCCTTAGTTGACCTAAAACAAGTGGATTTTTAGGTAAATAAAACCCAAGTCTTAGAGGGATCTCCACCAAACTAAACAAATTCTATTTGCAATGATCAATATAGACACACGATTCCATTTTAGCTCAACCGCTAGTTCCCACGCATATGCATGAGTAATGTGACCAGGACTGTGGGAGGTATTATGTGCCTTCCCCCCACCTTCCTTTTTTTTTTTTTTTTTTTTTTTTTTTTGAGGTCTGCGAGGCTGGTACATACTACACGCCCGGACCATGGGACCACGGTGCGGAAGAGTTCATATATGAACTTACTCAAGGCGATGTCCACGTTATGTCACTGTTAGGAGTGGTGGTTAGGTGCGTCGGGACCCGCCTACCTCAATGATAAGACTAATACTAACTACTTGAAGCGAACTACGACGTGCGCGTCAGTTTCATCGTCTCGCGGGATGTGTAGTTAGTACAATTAGGCTTTCAACATGGCGTATTGTGATGATTTACTGATATGAATAAACATATATTTATTTGTTGTTGTTTTTTGTGTACTTAGTTTTCTGTTTATCTATTTGCTTGCTTAATATTTTCATATGTTAATTCATTTATTCATGTTTTTATTTTTTTATAAAATCTATTATATATTTATCTATTTATTCTACCATTCTGTATCCGGCCTCATCATGGGCCGTAATTTCTCCTGTAGACCTCTTGTTCTTACAATACTAACCTTCCATGGGATGATACAGGAAAAAATCAAAACAAAAAATAAATAAAGTAAAGAAAAAAAGGGGTAAGAAGATTGCCAATTGATACGGAAGACTTTAGCCAAATACTTGACTGCATGAGATTGGTTTCATTTGAATGGAATCGCGCGTCAGCGGCCGAGATAAAGCTCAAGTTTATTTTCACAGAGACAAATGTAAACGAAGTAATTCTTGACCCCTCCATTGGGTGAGGTTTTTCAAAGCTGAATAAAATCGCCTGGCGGTAGATGAAAAAGAATGTGAGTTGCCTACTTGAGGGGCCAGAATATCACGATGACATCGTGAACGCACATACATATATACATACATACATATGTATATATATATACATATATATATATATATATATATATATATATATATATATATATAATATATATATATATATATATATATATATATAATATATATATATTATATATATATATATATATAATATATATATATATATATATATCTATATATACGCATTTCCAAGTGCTCTCATGCAATAAGTGCTGGAAAGAGGTGTGTACCAGCATGACGGCTCGAGGGTCCAGTTGACCCATGAGCCCTCGTCAGGACGCTGCGACTGCACGGCCGCTCGTCGTGCCGCTCCGCCGCCCGGCGTCCCTGCATCGCACAAGGGAGACCCGCTTGCACTCGTTCGTCTGTCCACATGTGTTTTCTCGTAACTCTGTCCACATATTGATTACAGAGAAATGGAGAAGGATGGGATGGGGGAAGGGGAAGGAAATGAGGAAGAGAAAGAGAAACAAAGGGAGAAAGAGAAAGAGAGAGACAGCAAGAGAGAGCGAGCGAGAGAACAAGAGAGCGAGAGAGAGAAAGAGAGAAAGGGAGGGGAGAGAGAGAGAGAGAGAGAGAGAGAGAGAGAGAGAGAGAGAGAGAGAGAGAGAGAGAGAGAGAGAGAGAGAGAGAGAGAGAGAGAGAGAGAGAGAGAGAGAGAGAGAGAGAGAGAGAGAGAGAGAGAGAGAGAGAGAGAGAGAGAGAGAGAGAGAGAGAGAGAGAGAGAGAGAGAGAGAGAGAGAGAGAGAGAGAGAAAGAGAAGAGAGAGAGAGAAATAGACAGACACAGAGACAGAGACAGACAAAGGGAAAGAGAGACAGACACAGACAGACACAGATAGACAGAGACAGACAGACACAGACAGACAAAGACGGAGACAGACACAAAGAGAGACAGACACAGACACAGATAAACAGAGACAGACACAGACAGACAAAGACGGAGACAGACACAAAGAAAGACAGACAGACAAAGACGGAGACAGACACAAAGAGAGAGAGAGAGAGAGAGAGAGAGAGAGAGAGAGAGAAAGAGAGAATGAGAGAATGAGAGAAAGAGAGAAAGAGAGAGAGAGAGAGAGAGAGAGAGAGAGAGAGAGAGAGAGAGAGAGAGAGAGAGAGAGAGAGAGAGAGAGAGAGAGAGAGAGAGAGAGAGAGAGAGAGAGAGAGAGAGAGAGAGAGAGAGAGGCTATCATCACAGTTGAGAACAAAGCCAAGCGTAGAGATTAACGATGCTCTATCCCTCCACCAACCACTACCACAACCACCCTACCACACTACCACCATCATACCACTGCCACCACCACTACCACCACCACCACCAACCACCCACCACCCTACCACCACCACCAATACCACCATCACCACCCACCGACCACCCTACCACCACCCTACCACCACCCTACAACCACCCATCCACCACCTTACAACCACCCACCCACCACCTTACAACCACCACTGCCACCACCCTACTACTACCACCACCACCACCCTACCACTAACCACCCACCACCACCCTACCACCACCCACCCACCATCCTACCACCACCCTACCACTACCCACCCCCCACCACCCTACCACCACCTTCCTACCCCCACCAGCCTATAACCACCACCACCCTACCACCACCACCCTACCAAGCCCTCCACCACTACCACCCTACCACCACCACCCTACCAAGCCCTCCACCACTACCACCCTACTACTACCACCCTACCACCACCACCACCCTACCACCACCACCTACCACTACCACCCTACCACCACCACCCAACCAAGCCAACCACCACTACCACCCTACCACCACCACCACCCTACCACCACCACCTACCACTACCACCCTACCACCACCACCCTACCAAGCCCTCCACCACTACCACCCTACTACTACCACCCTACCACCACCACCACCCTACCACCACCACCTACCACTACCACCCTACCACCACCACCACCAACCCTTCCGCCACCTCTCTTTCTGCCGTCTTCGTTAGCGGCATGGAATTGGGCTGGCGACTACGACCTTGTTCTGACGTCGCACTCATTAATCCTTCCTCCCTCCACTGCTAATGGCGGCTAATGACATTGATTCTGGTTACCGTCTGGCGATTTTATTCAATTGTGGGGATCCCTCCCCCCCTTTTCCTTCTCCCTACACGTTTCGATCTTCTTGGCCCTGAACCATTTAGCTGTGGCAATTCTTCAGAGGATTCCTTTTAGTTGGCTGTGGCAATTAACGAGAGGACTCCTCCGGCTGAATACAATTGTTTTGCGGTCCTGAGGCGTTTTCTTGAAAGGAATGAAATCGTCTTATGACAAACAGATAAAAAAAAAAACCGTAAACTGACCTTGGCAGAGAAGAGGTAAATCGTCCACTCCTCACCACCCACCAGGAGGACCTTCGCTCATCTGTAAAAAATAAGAATTAAAAATAAATGAAATAAACAAATAAGTTAATAGGTAAATGAATAAGTAGATAAAGAATAGATAGATAAATTGATGAATACATTCTTGGGCGTCAGCATATACGAATAACCCTTTGGCCGCTGAAGGGAGAGGTCGTCTACTGCAGAATGAATAAAATCGCTTGGCGACAGCGTGAACAAAGGTGCAAGTCGTCAACCGTTGCGAAACGATTAAACGAGACCGAGTTAACCGTTTCGCTTAGGGGCCGGTCTCCAATAGATGGAATAAGATCGTCTCGCGACAGAACAGAACAATAATGCAGATAAAGATTCAACTAAGACGGGTCAAACAACGAGACTGAAAGCACAAGAATTAAAACCAACAAGGGAAAGGTTAATAGCGTCATTGAGCCGAAAACTCTAACTTTGGTCTAACCGGACTCGGCCTTCAAGCTGTACCACCCACTTGGGGCGCCGCGCCCCGGGGAGACCTCCCCCTTCCCCCCTCCCCTCTCCCCCTCCCCCATCTCCCCCGGGGGATGTACCTTCCCAAGACCGAAGCCGGGAAGTTTAGACGACGTCATTGTTTTGTAGGGGGGCTCTCGGCCCCCCTCGGCAGTTTTCATTACTTGAAGTCATTAAGTAAATTTGTTGCTCATATTCCTTGCCGAGGGCTTATACCCTGGAGGTCTTGCAATAAATGTTGCAGACTGCAACATAGGGGTGAGGGAGGAAAGGTTGGGAGAGGAATTTAGAGAGAGGAGGAGGGAGGCAAGAAGAGAGAGGGAGAGAGAGGGATAGATAGATGACAATATAAATATAGATGGGAAGAGGATCAAACGGGGGATAGTGAGGGAGATAGTAAAGGAGAGAAAGAGAGAGTAAAGGAGAGAGAGAGAGAGAGAGAGAGAGAGAGAGAGAGAGAGAGAGAGAGAGAGAGAGAGAGAGAGAGAGAGAGAGAGAGAGAGAGAGAGAGAGAGAGAGAGAGAGAGAGAGAGAGAGAGAGAGAGAGAGAGAGAGAGAGAGAGAGAGAGAGAGAGAGAGAGAGAGAGAGAGAGAGAGAGAGAGAGAGAGAGAGAGAGAGAGAGAGAGAGAGAGAGAGAGAGAGAGAGTCAGAGAGAAAATGCAATATCTGAATGTAGTTGCATATGCCTGTGGTTATATATGCTTCTCGCTCTAAACACACATCCAATATTTATATACATTGTTCATCCAACCACCTTTTATAGTATATTTCCTTTAAAATAAATAACATCATAACTGTGTTCATTAAATCCCATTATGTGAGATAAAGGCCTAATGTCGTGGACAAAACAAACATCATTTGATTCCCCTTGAGAAGTAAAGCAAATATTTACAAATTCATAAAAAGAGGATTACCTAAACACTCTTAGTGGCTTACCAACTTAGCTCAACAGTAACCCTTATATATTAGGTTATGTATTAAAGAAAACGGAAACCAAGGGAATTTCTGTTGTGGGTTTCCTGCTCCTGGTTACAAAGGTAGCGGAGTGAAATCCGTGCCTTTATGGCAAAAATATTATGTATAATGTTTACAAAAGCAAACAAAGGAATAAATGACTGAATGAAGTATTTACCTGGAAGGCAGTACAGATTAATGTTTCGGTATGTATGTCTGTATATATGTATGTATGTATGTATGTATGTATGTATTTATGTATGTATGTATGTATGTATACATTATAACGAGTTGTATATATGTATCTATGTATCTATTTATCTATTCATTTTACTTATTTCCTTTTACTTTTTTATTTATTTACATTCATCTATCTAATTATCTGCCTACTTATTTATTCATTCATCTATTCATTAATCTATTTATCTATTTATTTATTTGTTTATTTATTTATCTATTTATTTACTCATTCTTTTTTCGTGGCGAGATACTGTTCAGGGAACGTATCGGTACCCCATGGGATAGGCATTTTCAACAATGCCAGTTATGCTGTCACCATTAGCGCAAAGGGTGGATGCCAGCCTAATCGACGATGGACTTGTGATTGACTGCACGCGTTTTTGCTTGCAATTATGTATACAAACGTACAATTGTGGACATCCAAATAGTAAAGTAGTTCCCTAATAAATAAATTTGTTTTTGTTTTGTAAACAAAATTGTATCAATACAACCACAACGAAAGATATTTCAATAGTCAGAATGTACTACGGCTTAGGTTTGACTACTTCCAACAGTACCTGTACTTGTGTGATTCACCATTGTCTTGGATCACGTGTTGAACTCGTGATCAACAGGTATTTCCCTCCAGGAAGAGAGACCAGAGCTCATATATGTGACCTAACACTTACACACACACCCAACTCCCCGTCCACGAGAGTTGAAGTAACTCCTCGCATCGCAGCGATATTGAAATTATTTCAACCCTGGGCGGGATTCGCACGCGCGCGCGTGTGCGTGTGTGTGCATGCGTGTGTGTGTGTGTGTGTGTGTGTGTGTGTGTGTGTGTGTGTGTGTGTGTGTGTGTGTGTGTGTGTGTGTTATTACTACAAACATTCAAACATAGCACTAACGACTTTTGCATATATACTTGTGGGTAATGATTTTTAATTCTCCTTTTTCTACTCATGTAAGTTATTTTTTTGTAAACAAACTTATATCACAGTAACAGCAAATAAAGCTACATTTCCGTAGTTTTAGCATAGCCTTGGTCACATTTGACTGTCCGGAACAGTACAAAGACACACCCCATGAGGCACTATATGGTGATGAGACTTCCACATTCCACCTCTCCATTTGTGCGCGCTACCCCCAAATCACTTTTGGAGAGTAATTTATAAATTTTGCAGAGCCATATTGTGGAGGGCTTCCTGATTATGTGAAAAAATATCCCCCTTCCAAATACGAAGAAAAAAATTAATTAGTTTGAAAAAATGAAAAATTATATTGAATCTGGCTACGTAGGCAGTTTTGGCGTAGGGGGGAGTGGTGAGAGGGGGAGTAGGAAGCAAGGAAGGGAAGAAAAAGGAAAAGCTTATTTGATATTCGGCAGTACTTCCCGAAAAAAAAATCGTTGTATTATAGATCAGGCTACACTTGATGACGGCCACTTACTCAGGCTGTCCTAGCATGCAAGACAAAGGTGACTATTTCTGATGTAGTGAGCTTCCTGGCGTGTCAACATCTGGCTATTATTTATGATTTCCAGTAACTTGTGTACCTCAACATCCAAAAATTCGTCAGCAGTCTTGTGTTATCTTTATGTGCTGAGTTGCAACTATGACTAAAAAAATCATCATGGAATTCAGATATTGGAAAGTTGGATAAATCTCCTGTATTGCCAACCATTACCAAATAAGGGGAGTTATATGGATAAACGAACAGTAACACACCCATTGGTCCTTAAATGGCTGTTCCGGTACTTAATCTATCATCAACATTATTACTATTATTGCTATTATTATTTCTATTATTTTTCTCTTAATCTGTTTAAAAGTAAATCATTCTGGTCGGAAATTTGTAGCTTAATAAATGTCGAGACTTTTTTGTATACCTCTACAGTGGAACAATCGTTGATGTTGGATGGTAAACTATTTCATATATAAACAACGCGATTGATGGAGTACTTTGCTACGTTTGCTTGAAATATTTTTTCCTACAATCTTGCATCCATTACTCCTAGTAACGCTGGAGGTGTCAATCTTAAACTATTTTTCCACATCCATGTTTTCAATGCCTTTGATAATTTTGAAGACCTCAGTTATTTTTCTCTCATTCTCCGTTTCAAGAGACTAAACGAATCTAGTTCACTTAAGCCCTCTTCTTACGGCTTGTTCCGCAACCTAGGAATGAGTTTTGTTATTCTATATTGCACTCTAATTTCTGTATATCCTTATATTATGGAGATAAGCACTGAACACCGTATTCTAGGCTAGGCCTAGCTAGGGCATTGTAAAGATTTGGAATAATTTCTTCAATTCTAAGCTCAAAATCTCCACGTATAAATCCAAGTGATTTATTTGCAGTTCTAATGACCTCCGGACACTGCTTGGTTTGAGATAATTTGAGATCACTTTACCAAGGTCTTTCACTTGCTAGTTGTACACTACAGTAATGTTGGCAAAATACTGTGGAATCCGACTTTTTTTTTTTATATATACAAGTTCTTTGATCACGTGCTGGTCTCGTGATTAACATTTATTCTTCCGGGTGAGAGCTTCCTAGCTCATATAATCCGATCTATGAATATACATGTATACTGCCACCTTCCGCATACGACACACACAACACACTACACCACGCACACACACACACACACACACACACACACACACACACACACACACACACACACACACACACACACACACACACACACACACACACCACATATTATATATATACATATATATATACATACATATATATATATACATATATATATATACACATATATATATTATATATTATATATATATATATATATATATATATATATATATATATATATATATATACCCCTTTGTTTAAGGGGGACTACGGCTTTCATGCTCTAAACGGTACGCGACTGCGTACGACAAAACTCGTAATAATAAAATCGCCTGAAGGCAGTTAGAAAATAATCCAAATCAAAAGCAGTGACGGGGTTGGTGTTGTTAGTACTTTCTGGATTTGTCATTTTGAGAGAAGTCGTCAACCTTTTTAGTGTGTTAGTTACCAGTTGGTGAGAACTGGATTACCAGTCAACCGTAGTTTGGTTGCTCCTGTTAAGGCGTTATCCCACACTGGGCTAATTCTGCTCCGACTGTTGGAGCAGATTGGCAGCACGCAGCCTTCGGGAAGGAATCAGATATTCAATGTAAATTGTTGAGAAAACAAAATAGTTTTGCAACAGTGAATTTACGGCGGAAAAAGTTCTGGAGGTAGGCGATACCACCAATTAATTGGAAGTCGGAGCAAAAATAGCCAATTGTTGGAGATGTAGTTGGTGACGAAGACATGGTTCATGGTCATGTCGTTATTGGGTTGTTCTTGTTCTCCTAATGAACATATGAAGAACAAAATTCTTCTGAATAACCTTTCAATGTCTCGTTAGTGAGTGAGGTCGCGAGTCCTTTAGTCGCTAGTGTCAACACTCGCCACTTCGTCGCCAATAACCAGCACTTCTATCCTCGAACTACCATCAGTAAGAGAGTTATCACACTGGGCTATTTTTCCTTCGACTATTAGAGCAGATTTGCAGCCAACAACTTTCGAGGATGAATCTGACATACTGGCGGAAATAATCTTTCTCCTACATATCAAATGACATTCATAGTGATTTTACGGCGGAAAAAGTACTACAGGTGGGCGGTACCACCGATTGATTGGAGGTGTGAGGAAAAATAGCCTAGTGTGATGACGTCTTATGGAGGGACAGTAGAAGCTATGTGATCAGTATTCTTCTTTAAGTGAAGATTAGACTCTAGTTGAAAAAAAAATTACGAGTGACTCGTGTCAGTAGGGGCGTCATTAAATTCCTTAAAGGCATCATAATAGGTTATTGCTCTTCCAACCTCCAATTAATCGGTGGTACTGCCAACCTCACTATGGCACACTATTGCCAACCTCACTATGGCAAACTATTTGGTTTTGTCGACAATTTACATAGAATGTTATTTAATATATCAGATTCCTTTCCGATAGCTGCAGGATACAAATTTGCTCCAACAGTCGGAGAAAAAATGACCCAGCGTATGTTGTATGTCTGGCTACCCCCCGTGTAGGGGGAAAAAGCCTTTGGTATATGTATGTATGTTGTATGTTACATGTTATTTGTGACGTGTTGTATGT
>NC_134777.1:95423689-95436189 GCF_046742065.1 Oratosquilla oratoria
AAGGGATTGCGAGGGTTACTTGCAAAGGGAAATAAAGAAAGGAAACTACAGTCACCCCCAATTATAGAGGCTACATTGGCTCATGTCTCCCAGCCCAGGAGCTCTCAAACTCCTTTATCACACGCTTACGGACTGCTGTTCTTCGTTCTTCTGGATCAGTGAATGAAATCGTCGGGTATCCACTAACTGCCACTAGTTCTTGATCTGGAGAGCCCATTATTGAAAGTGTGTGACCCCACATGGAAGCTCCAGAGATCCCCCAAGTTAAAATTTGCCGTTCCAGGGCAATGTGGAATTCTTATTTATTTGGTTCGTAGAGTCACAACGTCAATGTGTCTTCTATAACCCAACATGAGGAGGAGGAGGAGGAAGAGGAGAGGAAGATGGAAGAGCATAAGTAGATGGAGGAGATGGAGAAGGAGGAGGAGATGGAGAAGGAGGAGGAGATGGAGAAGCAGAAGATGTGAAGGAGGAGATTGAAAAGGAGATTGAGAAGGAGGAGATTGAAAAGGAGGAGGAAATGAAGAAGGAGGAGGAGATGGAGAAGGAGGAGGAGATGAAGAAGGAGGAGGAAATTGAGAAGGAGGAGGAAATTGAGAAGGAGGAGGAGATGAAGAAGGAGGAGGAGATGAAGAAGGAGGAGGAAATTGAGAAGGAGGAGATGAAGAAGGAGGAGGAGATGGAGAAGGAGGAGGAGATGGAGAAGGAGGAGGAGATGGTAAAGGAGGAGGAGATGGAAAAGAAGGAAGAGATCGACGAGGAGGGATATGAGGCACTAAGACGAGCATATATGAAGAAGACGAGGGACGGGGAAAGGAAAAGGAGTGGGAACAAGCATGAGGACATATTGATGGGAGAAGAGAATGAATGAAAGAGGCGAGGAGGGGAATGAGGACAAAGACGAAGAGGTGGAGAGGGACGGGGCCGCGGACGAGGATAGGAACCGTTACGGATACGGATAATATCACAGTAACGGTTACGGGGAAGAGAAGATCCCTGGAAGGAGAGACAATTGTAGGACTCTTTGGTGAAAGACTGACGAGGTGAGGAAAATGGGCCCGGTGTGAACCAAGAAATACTTTCGATCAGGATGGGGGGAGGGGAGATTTGAACTGCCAGAAAGAGAAGAGAGGTGTGCCGGATACGATGAGGGGTGTCGAGGGGAGGAAGGGAAAGGAGAGACTAGGGGAGGGGGAAGGAGGGACGAGGGGAGGGGGAGGGGAGGGGAGGAGAGGAGAGGAGAGGGGCAAAGGACAAGAAAGGCGTGGGAGACTAAGGGACAAAAAAGGAAAGGAAACAAGTAGAACTCGCTCTCTCACTCTCTCTCTCTCTCTCTCTCTCTCTCTCATTCTCTCTCTCTCATTCTCTCTCTCTCATTCTCTCTCTCTCTCATTCTCTCTCTCTCTCATTCTCTCTCTCTCTCATTCTCTCTCTCTCTCATTCTCTCTCTCTCTCATTCTCTCTCTCTCTCATTCTCTCTCTCTCTCATTCTCTCTCTCTCTCATTCTCTCTCTCTCTCATTCTCTCTCTCTCTCTCATTCTCTCTCTCTCTCATTCTCTCTCTCTCTCTCATTCTCTCTCTCTCTCATTCTCTCTCTCTCTCATTCTCTCTCTCTCTCTCATTCTCTCTCTCTCTCTCATTCTCTCTCTCTCTCATTCTCTCTCTCTCATTCTCTCTCTCTCATTCTCTCTCATTCTCTCTCTCTCTCTCTCTCTCTCTCTCTCAGATGTGTGTGTGTGTGTGTGTGTGTGTGTGTGTGTGTGTGTGTGTGTGTGTGTGTGTGTGTGTGTGTGTGTGTGTGTGTGCGCGAGTGTGTGCATGCATTTACCTAGTTGTATTTTACGGGAAGAGAGCTATGCTCTTGGTGACCCGCTTTGGTATCTTTCAGCATCCACTTTGATCTTAAATTCTCGTATAGGTTTTGCAATCACTGTTTCCTCATTCAATTTTTTCCACATTCTGTGTGGGAAGCTATTCTTTTTCAGATCTCTTCTGTAAATATCCTTTTTAATTTCTTTTTATGTCCTTTTGTTTTTCTTTTATCCCACTTTAGAAAATAATCTCTATCAAGGACATCCACCCCTTTCATAATACTGTAGTTGGTTAGTTCATCTCTTTCTCTTCTTTGTTCCAGGGTTGGTAGTTCGAGTTTGTCCAATCTTTGTTCATATGTCAACTTGGAGAGCGTCGGTGCCATTTTTGTCGTTGAGTTCTCTCTAATTCCTTTATGGGTTTTTTTTTCTTTATGTTATTTTTAGTACTGGGTGTCCATAGTGTTGCAACGTACTCCAACCTTGGTCTTATCAATGTAACTAATATTTTCTTTACCATTTCTTCATCCAGGTAGTCAAAGGCCACTTTCATTGATCTTAGTAAATTGAAAGTTTCTTCGACTATTTTGTTGGTATGTTTGTCTGGTGCCACGTCATTATTGATAGTTACTCCTAGGCCCCTTTCCGAGTTGACTTTTTTAACTTCCTTTGTACCAATTTTATATTCTCCCGATATTATATTTTTGCTTTTTCCGAGTTCTATTATGCTACATTTTTTATGTTGAAATTCACTTCACACTTTTGACTCCAATCCCAGACTTTATCCAGGTCTTTCTGTAGGGATGCACAGTCTTCTTCTGTACTTACTCTCTTTAGTAGTTTCGCATCATCTGCAAAGAAGTTCATATAACATTTAACACCTTCATCCATGTCATTTATATATATAGCAAATATTATAGGAGCCAATACAGAGACTTGTGGGACTTCACTTATCATATCTTCCCAATTTTCTCCCGTTCAAGAAATCTTTCATCCATTCCAATAACTTTCCTTATATTCCAACTGTTGTTTCATTTTTTTCTTAGTAGCTTTTCTGTGGTCCTTTTTCAAATGCTTTTTATAAATCTAAGAAGGCAAAAACTGCCCATCCGTCCCTTTCTTCTATTATTTCTATTAGCCTAAAAAAAAAAAAAAGTGGAACGCTTCACGATTTTGTGTGTCATCCTTGCGCAGGGGCCGGCCATGCTAATCTCTGTATCGTTCCAATTTTAGTATATGTACCGCCGAAGCAGGCGTGTGTGTGTGTGTGTGTGTGTGTGTGTGTGTGTGTGTGTGTGTGTGTGTGTGTGTGTGTGTGTGTGTGTGTGTGTGTGTGTGTGTGTGTGTGTGTGTGTGTGTGTGTGAGAGAGAGAGAGAGAGAGAGAGAGGAAGAGAGAGAGAGAGAGAGAGAGAGAGAGAGAGAGAGAGAGAGATTCACCATGGTCTTTGGATGACGAGTTGTACTCGTGATCGACCGCTATTTCACTCCCGGAAGAGAGCTCAGAGCTCGTATATGACCGATCTATGGGTAATGCCGTGACCTTACGGACACACACCACTTTCTCATCTCTCTCTCTCTCTCTCTCTCTCTCTCTCTCTCTCTGTGTGTGTGTGTGTGTGTGTGTGTGTGTGTGTGTGTGTGTGTGTGTGTGTGTGTGTGTGTGTGTGTGTGTATTTACCTAGTTATATTTACCTTGTATTTTACGGGAAGGGGAGCTATGCTCGTGGTGTCCCGTCTTCATATCTCATTTTATCTAAACTATTTTTAAATTCATGTATTGTTTTTGCACACACCACTTTCTCATCTAACTTGTGTGTGTGTGTGTGTGTGTGTGTGTGTGTGTGTGTGTGTGTGTGTGTGTGTGTGTGTGTGTGTGTGTGTGTGTGTGTGTGTGTGTGTGTGTGTGTGTGTGTGTGTGTGTGTGTGTGTGTGTGTGTGTATTTACCTAGTTGTATTTACCTTGTTGTATTTCACGGGAAGGGGAGCTATGCTCGTGGTGTCCCGTCTTCATATCTCATTTTATCTAAACTATTTTTAAATTCATGTATTGTTTTTGCACACACCACTTTCTCATCTAACTTGTGTGTGTGTGTGTGTGTGTGTGTGTGTGTGTGTGTGTGTGTGTGTGTGTGTGTGTGTGTGTGTGTGTGTGTGTGTGTGTGTGTATTTACCTAGTTGTATTTACCTTGTTGTATTTCACGGGAAGGGGAGCTATGCTCGTGAGGTCCCGTCTTCATATCTCATTTTATCTAAACTATTTTTAAATTCATGTATTGTTTTTGCACACACCACTTTCTCATCTAACTTGTGTGTGTGTGTGTGTGTGTGTGTGTGTGTGTGTGTGTGTGTGTGTGTGTGTGTGTGTGTGTGTGTGTGTGTGTGTGTGTGTGTGTGTGTGTGTGTATTTACCTAGTTGTATTTACCTTGTTGTATTTCACGGGAAGGGGAGCTATGCTCGTGGTGTCCCGTCTTCATATCTCATTTTATCTAAACTATTTTTAAATTCATGTATTGTTTTTGCACACACCACTTTCTCATCTAACTTGTGTGTGTGTGTGTGTGTGTGTGTGTGTGTGTGTGTGTGTGTGTGTGTGTGTGTGTGTGTGTGTGTGTGTGTGTGTGTGTGTGTGTGTGTGTGTGTGTGTGTGTGTACGTGCATGCGTTCGTGCGTGCGTGCGTGCACGAACTCGCGTGTGTACGTGTGCTTGCTCGCAGAGCACGAGAAGCAGTGGGAAATAACGTGGCCCCGGGAAGAAAAATACGAAAAAGAAAAGCCTTAAATCGAGTCAGCTGTGTTGGAAGAGGAGCAGAGGGAATGTTTTCTGTAGTTGAACAAGAGGAAGCAGGCAACCGAGGCAGATACACGCGGGTACATGCACCTCACTCCCTCACCCCACCCCCCTCCTCCTTCCCCCCTTCCTCTCTCTCCCTCTCTCCCTCTCTTTCTCCCCCATTCTCTTTCTCCCCATATCTCTCATTCTTTCTCTCTCTCTCATTTTATTTTCTCCTTCACTTTCTTTTTTCTCCTTCCCCCTCTCTCCTTCCCTCTCTTTCTCTCCCTCACTTTCTTTCCCTCCTTCATTTCTTCTCCTTCACTTTCTTCCTCTCCTTCACTTTCTTCCTCTCCTTTACTTTCTTTCTCTCCTTCACTTTCTTGATCTCATTCACTTTCTTTTATTTTGTTTTTTATTTTCTTTCCCTCCTTCACTTTCTTTCTCTCCGTCACTTTGTCTATTTCCTTCTCTCTCTCTCTCTCTCTCTCTCTCTCTCTCTCAATATTTTATACATCTATTTACCTATTCACTTTCTTCCAAAATGACGAAAAGAAAGCAATTACACAAGTTGTCACTCCAATACCATTCTATACCCAGTCCATCTTATCGCCACACTCGAGGTCTTTTCGCAATAAACGTCATCCCCCATTAATAGCTCCATCAATACTACCCCTAAACGGTCAACAACCCCATGTAATAAGGATTACCTTGCTATATTAGCGATGGTGTAGGGGGGTCGCTTTATGTGTCACTGAGGAGACGCAGTGGGGCCGTCCACGGAAACCCCATTCAGATGGGGTACAACGATGAGGACTGCAGACTTTATTGTTCCAGAGGCGTCCGGGGACCTGGACACTGAAGGTGCCGGATTTGCTCCAATGCAGGAGAAAGGCATTAGGTCCCGGCAGGCACCAGGTGGCCCACTGGCACTCGGCTCAAAGAAAAGCCCGTGGCACTAGAGAGGAGAATCCATTCAGAAGGATTAAACTGCACACCCATTCTCTCTCTTTATCCCACTCTGCTTCTTCTCTCCATATTCTCTCTCTCTCCCTCTCTCTCTAATATATATATATATATATATATATATATATATATATATATGTGTGTGTGTGTGTGTGTGTGTGTGTGTGTGTGTGTGTGTGTGTGTGTGTGTGTGTGTGTGTGTGTGTGTGTGTGTGTGTGTGTGTGTAATATCTAGCTACTTAGCTATCTCTCTATCTATATATATGTCTGTGTCTGTCTGTCTGTCTCTTTCTCTCTCTCTCTCTCTCTCTCTCTCTCTTCTCTCTCTCTCTCTCTCTCTCTCTCTATCTATCTATCTATCTATCTATCTATCTCTCTCTCTTTCGAAACCGTGTGACCACAAAATACATTCAGAGGGATTAAATTGCAAACCTTGAGTCTCTATATATTACCCCCACCCCTCTCTCCATGTCCCTCTCTCCATCTCCCTCCCTCCCTCTCTCTCCCTCTCTCTCTCTAAGCCGTCTTTGGGACAAAACAACCAGGGCTCCACTTTGTCTCGAGTGCCTAAGTTGAATAAAATCACGCAGAATGAGCTTCAACTCAACATGCAAGAGACACCACCGGAACCTTATGATGATGACTAAGGTGAGAAAGCAGAGAAAACGGGGTGACGGAGATGGGAAAGCAAAGAAAACGGGAGGACAGAGAGGCGCAAAAAATAAGAAGAAAAAAATAACCTAAAACAAAATAAAATAAAACAAAATGAAATAAAATAAAAAGAAAATAAAAGAATAATATGCATGGAAAGGTAGAAGAGGGGGAGGGCACGGGGAGGGGGGAAGTAGAGGAAGGGGGGATGGACTAAAAGGAAATCAGTGTTAGGCCAAGAGCACTATAGGACTGTCGGAAGAGAGGAAGGGCGTTAGACCAGCGATGGGGAGAGGATCTGTGTGTGTGTGCTGGGTGAGTGGGGAAGTGTTAAAGTCGAATTGTAGGGTCGAAAATGGGGAACAGGAGTTTGCGCTGTCCTATTCGGAACAGGGGGATCTTCTGTGGTGAATAAAATAGTTTTGTGTAAGCAAAAATGGAATATATGAAATGTGTATTCTTTACAATGAATTCTCAATGGGTTATAATGTAGAATACTACTACTTCTTTTTTTTTTTTTTTTTTTTGTAATGTCCATTTTGACCGAAATAGGATTCACAAGCTCATCTGGCAAAATATTGAGACATTTTTTATTTACTGAAAAAAAGACTTTTAAGCGTCGCTATGATCATTTACGAAAAAGAAGCTATATTTTGACTGTTTATAAATGGAGAACTGCTCGCATGTTTAAACGTTATCATGACTTCATGTGAGATATGATGTGTGACCCAGTTGATTTTTAGGTAATTCCTTTGCTTTTCTCATAGAGTGACGGTGACGGTGATAGTGACCGTGATGGTGACGATGACGGTGACGGTGATTGTGGCAGTAGTGGTGGTTGTGGTGCTGATGGTGGTGCTGATGATAATGGTAATGATGTTGACGGTGATGGTGACGGTGATGGTGATGGTGATGTTGGCAGTGGTGGTGTTGGTCCTGATGGTGTTGCTGATGGTAATGGTGATGGTGATGGTGACGGTGACGGTGACGGTGACGGTGACATTGATGGTGTTGGTGATGGTGTTTTTGGTGGTGCTTCTGGTGGTGGTGCTTGTGATGGTGATGGTGATGGTGATGGTGGTGGTGATGGTGATGGTGATGGTGATGGTGATGGTGAACGTGATAGTGATGGTGGTGTTTGTGGTGATGGTAGGGGTGTTTGTGGTGGAGGTGGTGTTTGTGGTGGAGGTGGTGTTTGTGATGGAGATATTTGTGGGTTTTGTGGTGGTGGTAGTGATGGTGGTAGTGGTTGGGAGACATCGTTGATTTTAGCCTTTGCACCTTTGGGGAACTGAAGTAACTTTCTTCCCCTGAATAAAATCATCTAGCGGAGCGCTGAGTGCATGGAGACGACTAAATCGCTCCTTAGAGGCAGAGAGGTCTAGTTAGAGGGAGTAGGAACCAAAAAGAGGCAGCAGAAACAAGAGGACCTCAGGAGGAGGCAGTAGGACTCTCAGGAGGTAAGGAGGGAATCTTGAAAGGAGGCTACAACTACGAAGTCAGGGGTAGAGGCAGAGAGGTAATAGGAGGCAGTTTAAGAGTCAGTGAGAGGGAAAAGTAGTAACTATCTGGAGATAGGGAAAGAGTCAAGAGTAGAAGAGTCTATTAGCAGATGGAAACGGTGGTTCAGTGTGAGGTAGCAGGGACCAATAGGAGGCAATAAGAGGCATTGCGAGGGCTTCGAGTAGAGGAAGAGCAAATTCCCGTCACTTTTTGCAATTCATCGTGCACCCCCCCCACCCCAAACCCCCCCACCCACCCACCCCACCCCAAACCCCATTGCTCTGAACCCGGGGACAGATGGGGACATTTTTATTGTGTGACGCAAGTGCTATCGATCGCCATTATTTATAACACGTATAATTTTAATCTTATCATAACGCGTTCCGCCTATGGGGGAGGGGAAGGAGAGGGAGACCGGGGAAAGGGGAAGGGTGGGGGAGGGAGGTGAGGGAGAGTGAGAGTGAGAGTGAGAGTGAGAGTGAGAGTGAGAGTGAGAGTGAGAGTGAGAGGGAGAGGGAGAGGGAGAGGGAGAGGGAGAGGGAGAGGGAGCGGGAGAGGGAGTGTGAGGGAGAGAGAGAGAGAGAGAGAGAGAGAGAGAGAGAGAGAGAGAGAGAGAGAGAGAGAGAGAGAGAGAGAGAGAGAGAGAGCAGACAGACATATTAGACAGAGTAGGCAGACAGACAGGCAGACAGACAGGCAAACACAAAGAGATAAACAGACCAAAAACAGACCAAAGACAGAGAAAAAGACAAGCAGACAGACAAACATGTGAGAAGAGTTAGCGAATATCTCTTTTATTATGAAAATAGTTATTGCATACCTCGCACTGTTAAGTAGCTCAAATATTCTTAACTTTCCGGATAATCGATGCATAGTTGCCCGTATAGAGTTCCATAGGTTTACAATACTCGAAATCAATACACGATTGCTCTGGCTAATGTCGATAAAGTCCCTCGCAATCTCAGTTAATTGACCTTTTTCCTCAGGTGAGGGGTATTGGGAGGAACAGGGGATGGAAGTGTGGGGTAATAGATGTACATTTTGTATTTTTTTTTAATAAAAAATAAAGAATATATTTATTGGCAGTTCAAGTAAAAGCATATTCCTATGCATTCACGCAATCATATACAGGCTTGGTAGGCTTAATTGGTACAGTCTCTCTCTCTCTCTCTCTCTCTCTCTCTCTCTCTCTCTCTCTCTCTCTCTCTCTCTCTCTCTCTCTTATCAGTGCAGAATTTTTTACGATTTCTTTAACCTGTCAAAACCTTCTTTCACTAATCTTGCTAGAGAGTTGATCAACAAATTTCATATATCCATGAATTTTTCATAATTTCTTTATTTTCCCCTAAAGCTAATGTAGCATTTCGCCAAGACTTTTTCCCCACAACCCAATGACCTATGCGACTTTTTTCCTTTGACAAATGAAAAAAAAAAAAACTCCAAGTGATGATGAACAGACTGAGGGACCTTTTCACTGCGTATCCCTGTGTGTCCGTAGTCTCCTCGGCTGGCTGGCTGGCTGGCTCGACGGCCGCTGCGAGGAAATTACCATAGAAATTGGACATGACTAAAGCCACCATGGGATGATGCTCTCACCTGATACTTTTGTTTCCGGAAATGGAAGTTATTGTCCAGAGTGACAACTGGATCCGAGGTACTAGAATTAACACGATAAGACCCCCTTGACGGGGAGAGGGGGCGGTGCTCCCTACTGAGCTGAAGAAGCCTGACAACGCCAAGCAAAATGTAAATATTGATACTTCTCCCTTCTGGGAATCTCTTAAAATCGGAAATAGCCAATATTCGGAATACTTTTTTTTTTCTCGAAAATAAACAAATACCAATATCAAGTGCTTCTGGTATTCGCAATTTTCTGAAATTCGGCTTTTCAGTCTCCGAATATTGGACATTTGATATTAGAAAATTTTAATAAAGAGAGCACCTCATTTGCAGCAATTTCCTTCAGCCCAGCTTTCTATCCTCAGCTGAATAAAATCGTGTGATTTTAGCCAAAACAAAAGATCTAAAGATTACCATTGTAACGTGATTCAACGCTGAGTAAGAAGCCTCACCTCAACCGCCAGGGAACTTTAGTCGTCTGAACGAAACACCCTGAGGATGAACTGGGGGAGGGGAGGGGAGGGGAGGGGAGGGGTGCATAAGTTCATTACGGGCGCGGCGAGAGAGGAAATCCCATTCACTCCCCCCTCCCTCCTCCTCCTCCTCCTCCTCCTCCTCCTCCTCCTCCTCCCCTTCCTTCCAAATTCCTCCTCATCCTCTCTCTCCCCTTTAGTTTTTTCTCGGCTCCTCAACCCTCCATCTGCATTCCCGTCCCTTCCAATCCCTTTCGATTTTGTCTCTGCCACTGCCCTCCTCCTGTATAATTAACCCTTCCCTTTCCCTTTCCCTTTTCGCCCTAACCCTCCCATCACTTCTCATCCCTCCATATCCTCTCATCCCTCCATATCCTCCCATCTCTCCATATACTCTCATCCCCTCCTCTGCCCTCACCCCCCTCTCCTCCACTCCGCTCCCCTCTCCTCTACTCTCCTTTCCTCCCTTCCCATCCCCTCTCATCTCCTCCCCTCCCCGCTCATCCCCTTGCTTCCCTCTCATCTCCTCCCTCCCCTCGCCTCTCCCCTACTCCCCTCTAACCCTTCCCTTCCCATCCAATTTCCTCTTTACCACTGTCCTCCCCTTTAATCTTTCCCTCCTATCCCCACCCCTCCCTTCCACTCCCTTCCCTTCCCCTCTCCTCTAATTTCCTCTTTATCAATGACCTCCCCCTTCATCATTTCCCCACCCTTCCCCTCCTGTCCCCATCCCTCTTTTCCCCCTCTCTGTTCCTCCTTTCCTCTCCCTTTCCCGCCTTTCCTCTCATTTTCTATTTGTTCCTCTCCCCTTCCCCTTTTCTTCTTTCCCTTCGCTCTCTTTTCCTCTCTTTCTCCCTCTTCATTCCTTCCTCCTTCCTCTTTTTCCCTTCTTTCTTCTTCATTCCTTTCCCTTCCCCTTCGCTCTCTTCATTCACTTTCCCTCTTTTCCCTCTCCTTCTTTCCCCTCCTCTAAAGAATAGAGGGTTTTCCCTCAAGCAAAATAAGAACGTCTGGCATTAGCCAGAATGAAATGCTAAGGTGAGGCGACAGTAATCCTCAACAAGATGCGATAATCCTGTCGAGCGCAAGGTATCTTTGTGGCGCACATCAAGGAGCCTCCGAAAGACGCATAACGATACGGTCCGCGAGACAGTTCCTCCAGGTTGGCCAGGGCCGACTCCACCAAGAAGACGACAACGAAGTTCAACCCTCGTGGAAGTTGAATCTAGGATCTCACAGCCTTTCACGGCGTTCGATCACGGCGAGAAGCTAAGCTGGTATCTGTTATGAGGACGAAAGAGAACGAAAGAAAAAAGTAAGAAAGGAAGAAAGAGTGTGTGTGTGTGTGTGTGTGTGTGTGTGTGTGTGTGTGTGTGTGTGTGTGTGTGTGTGTGTGTGTGTGTGTGTGTGTGTGTGTGTGTGTGTGTGGTGTGTGTGTGGTGTGTGTGGTGTGTGTGTGTGTGTGTGTGTGTGTGTGTGTGTGTGTGTGTGTGTGTGTGTGTGTGTGTGTGTGTGTGTGTGTGTGTGTGTGTGTGTGTGTGTGTGTGTGTGTGTGTGTGTGTGTGTGTGTGTGTGTGTGTGTGTGTGTGTGTGTGTGTGCGTGTGTGTACGTGCATTTGCCTATCTATGTGTCTATATGTCTGTGTCTGCGTGCATTTATATGTGTGTGTGTTCATGCGTGTTGGCGAACCCTCTTGAAATTATGCTCCTTTTCGAGATGGTCGTATTGTCAAGCCAGCGTAGAGGCAGACAACGCCGTTGGTCCCTTTGAGGAAGGAGACGTCGCCCTTAAGCGCGACACCCTACGTCGTATACGCGGTGACATTATTCCACGACCCTTTAGTAGACAAACCTTTGTAAGAGCAAAACCTCCCCCCCTCACCCTTTGTCCTTTGTAAGTAGACCGTCGACACTGTAGTAGACCCCTTTGTCACTCTGCAACATAAAAACCTTTGTCACCCTTCTCTGAAGCAAAGGATTGTGTCTTGGTATCAGTGGATCCTTGATGAAGGAGTTGAAAGCAGAGTGGCATCCTTTGTAAACTGCCTCCAGTGCAATGAAGTTGGCCCTTTGTGATGCACACGAGATGCCCATCAGTAATTTTTCCTTGGTGTCAAGGTCTGCAGTGTGGAACTTTAGTAAGGTGCCTAGCACCAAGGTTTATGGTACACACATCTTCTAGCACAATGACAATCGAGTCCTTTGTGATATCTTACCGATATCCTTGCACAAGAAATGAACTTTGGGGGAAAGAAGAGTGTAATACATATATTATATATATATATATACATATATTATATATATATATATATATATATATATATATATATATATATATATATATATATATATATATATGTATACACACACAAAATAATTCCGACAGTCGTCCCCGGATTCGAACCGAGAGTTACGAGAATACAAATCCAACGCTCTACCAACTGAGCTAACGGGCCTATAAAATTCTTCAACCTGGGAGTTAATCTTACTCCCGAGGGACTAAGTCAACTGCTAACTGCCGTCCTAACTTAATTTTACAGAGAACCAAGACCAACTTGTAGCTAGTGGTTAAGCTGGTACGTTTCCTTGATGGATTTATCGTCGTTGTCATACCTGAATAGAAGCACCAGTGATGGGGATCTTGATCAAATAATTCCGACAGTCGTCCCCGGATTCGAACCGAGACTTGCGAGAATACAAATC
>NC_134777.1:95446189-95468689 GCF_046742065.1 Oratosquilla oratoria
TCGTACATAATATGTATATCTGTGGTAGGGGAGGAAAGAATACTGCCACAGAGTTTTCCCCCTCGGGTCGTAAAAGCCGATTAAAACGGGGTGGAGGATGGGACTAGGCATCCTGCGTTCTGTAGACCTAAAACGTAAATTCCTACAAGAAGTCAAGGGATAAGAGGGTCTGAGTTTTCCAACCAGGACCATATAATTTGAGTCTTTCAATGTGCGTGGGTGTGGTACAGATGAGAGTAAAAGGTAAGAGATAGACATTATGTTTGTGAGAAGAGAGATGGATGTGTTGGCATTGAGTAAAACTAAGTTGAAAGGAAGGGGTGAGTTTGAGTTTGGGAGAGTAGTGAGGATGGTTTCGGGAGTGAAGAGAGAGAGAGAGGGAGTAAAGGGGTGGCTATACTAGTAAAAGAAGACATAGGTAAGCGTGTGGGGGAGTGGAAGGAGATTTCTTCAAGGTTAATGTGGATCTTTGTAAGCGTATTTGGGCCTGGTAACGAGAAGAGTGTAAAGGGAAGGAATTTTTTTTGGATAGATTTAAATGAGTGCAGTGAGAGTTTTGGGAGAAATGTCAATTTAGTGGTATTGGAAAATCTCATTGCTAGAGTAAGGGATAAATCAGCAGACGGAGCGGTTGGGAAGTGTGGAGTGCTAGAAAAATATCGTAGTGGAGAGTTGTTGGAGATTTGTTTAGAGAGTTGATGGTAGCTAACACAATGAAAAAGTAAAGCATAAGTGCACATGGGAGAGGGTGGTGGATGGAAGGGTGGCTGATAAAGCTTTAATGGTCTATGTAGTGGTATCCAGGAGAAGAGTAGGAAAAGTTAAGGATGTTCAGATTATCATGGGAGAGGGTGGGAGAATATCAGATCATCTTTTGGTAGAAGGTAAGTTGAGAGTGGGGAAGAGATGGAGAAAAAGGAAAAGGACAGAAGTTAAGCAGGTGCTTGATGAAGAAACTAAGTAGTTTGCTAACTGTCGATTTTACCTATGTTTCAGAGTCCCAAGATCAACTCATAGCCATCAAGGTTTTGTACCAACTTCACCACTGCCTATGAATCTAAGATCGGAACTCTGTGAAACGTAGGTGAGGACGGCAGTTAGATGTCTACTTATATTCTTCGGGAGTTAGATCAACTCCAAGTTGGAGTTTTTTGAAGCTCCTTTAGCACAGTCTTTAAGGTATTGGCCTGGTGTCAAGCGAAGCCTTGGTTCGAATCACGAGGCGATTGTCGGAAATTATTTGTATATTAGTTGCTACTAGCAACTCATATCAGGTGTATATATACATATATATATATATATATATATATATATATATATATATATATATATATATGTGTGTGTATATGTGTGTGAAGGTGGAAAAGAAGTCATGGGTCTAGTTCCGAGTTTCTGAGTTTATTCCTGACCGGTTTCGCTCTAGGCTTCTTCAGAGGAATGTGACTCTGGGGTGAAGCTGGCGGTATACATAGTATGAATAGGACCGCGTTTCCTCCTTGGAGATGGGCTCCGTTTTGTTGTACAATAATTTACATTCTTTAATACAGTGTACAATAATTTACAATTTTTAATACAGTGTACAATAATTTACAATTTGTGATGTAGGTAAGAAAGAAAGGATTTTCAAAAAGACAAAGGAAGGTGATTGAAGCCCTATCACAACCAATGCCAACATTAATAAAAAAAAGTAGGGGATATAAAATGGGAAAAATTTACAGCTAAATACGCAACCCTAAGAACCTGCCTCAGAACAGCGCCCACATAGTACGACGAACTCCATCCGGTGCCCAAACGTCCACACTTTCTGGGTTGAGAGCTTGAGGCCGGTCAGTTCATAAATATACCGTACATATTTTTATCTATTTGTATTTACTTATTTATTTATCTTTATTTATTTATTTATTTATTTCTATTTATTTATCGATTTATTTTGTTTCATTTTATTGTTTATATTACATTATTTTACGTAAAAATTATATTACTATCTATCAAATTATATCTTATGTCATCCTACAAATACGGTGAGATTTATTTATTCATTTATTCATCTACTTATTTATTTATTATTTTTCATTGGGTTTCATTTTTGTTCATAATGCATTATCTTATGTATAAAGTATACTACTATTTTTTAATTAAATTATATCTTATGTTATACAACGAATACAATGAGGTGTCATATGGAACGTTACCCACTTCAAACTATCACATTATTATTATTATTTTCATTCTGTCTGAATATGTTATTTATACTATTATTCATTTATTATTTGCAATACAAACCGTATGTAAAATTATACCATATATTTTTGATAACATCTTATGTCATACAATATGCGATAAAATGTCACGTCACTCCAAATTAACACGTTATTTTCATTTTATCTTATTCTATTCTATTCTATTTCATTTTGTCTGGATATGTTATCTTTATATTATTTTATATTATAAGTTATCTTGTGACACTTTTCGGGATTTCCACATTTTTTACACCACTCACTCAATACACTGTTACACCCTCGGTCAACATTCCACACACACCGCTGTATTTAACATCCATTTTTTGATAGCTACATCACAAAAATTGTAAATTATAGTACACTGTATAAACATTTGTAAATTAGTATACACTGTATTAAAATGGTCAGAAATAAACTCAGAAACTCGGAACTAGACCCGTGACTTCTTTTTTCACCTTCATGAACTTGCCACAATGTACCAGCATATATACATATATATATATATATATATATATACATATACATATATATATATATATATATATATATATATATATATATTATATATATATATATATCACTTAAAGATATCCAGGGTGGTCCGGGAACAAAGAGAGATCCACCAATTTTCTTTTTCGGACTGGAGCGCAGGTTACGCAACTCTAGCCTCGCCTGCAACATTTCATCTACAATTTCATCCGTGACAGATCCCTCTAGAGAGTGGCTTGACCTCTTCTTTACCAAAGTGGGCTCCACAGAGATGAATAAAATAGCCCGACGGCAGCCAGAATAAGATGAAAAGTACCTGACAACCGGAATGGAATGATGTCACAGCCTCGATTCTTAGAATAAATAAACAAACAAGTTTCGAAAATATGTCTGAGATATATATGCGCAGGCTACAGTTTACCTTCAGCTTGTATGTCAACATATTGTGTGAGCGTGGCCTTTGTGTTCAACAAAGGAAAACTACAATGGCTTCCACCTCAGCGTAAAATATCGAAAAAACCTTTGGGAGGTGAAATGGACTCCTTGGTAGCGGAGGAAAAGGAAAAGGGCTTTGGACTTCAAGGAAGCCTGAGCGCGCGCTGGTCCTTACGAGGAGCCAAACGAAGCGTGACATATTAGGCTGACCCTTTCCAGCTCGTTCGGAAAAAGAAATTATATTTCTTTCTCAGTTTCTCTCCCTTCCTCCGCCCCCCCCCCACCAACCCTCTCTCCACCTCACTCTCCTGCCCGTCCCAAAAGCGAACATATCCTTTTGTCTGCGGACCTTCTGTCTGAATATGTTCTTCAGCTTTGTTTTACTGAATTTTCCTAGGCAAAGTATACTTCGAAGGGGAATGTCGTCATTTGCAGTTCCGCCCTTTGTTTTTAAGTCGAAAGACTTTCCTCTTTACGTGCGAAATACACATTTTATTATAACTACCACAAATTGAACCTATTCTTCTAAGATCACGCCACACTCACCAAAACATTAAACTAATCTAACCTAACCTAACATAGCCTAACCTAACCTAACTTAATTTTACCTAACCTAACCTAACCTAACCGGAACCCGCGATCTGTCCATAAGACATAACTCCTGTGACTTTCAACATTTTCCACAAAATCCATTCCGTTACTGTTACTGGAGTGGGAACCATACGTCAAGAGGAACTTATTTGTTTCTGACACCCTACCACTCACTCTCTCTCTCTCTCTCTCTCTCTCTCTCTCTCTCTCTCTCTCTCTCTCTCTCTCTCTCTCTCTGTGATTTCAGCAGTAACAGTAACACTAAATCAGTTTGGGCAATGGAGGAAATGTAGCAATATATCTCCCAATGAGCACAAATACGATGTTTGTATTGCATGCAATTGCAGCTCAGACCCCCTTTAATCTGGAATTCGGTGGCGAGAAAGGTTACGGGAAAGACGCACCTCATTTCATTTATGTATGTATGTATGTATGTATATATGTACTGTATGTATGTATGTATGTATGGTATGTATGGTATGTATGTATGTATGTATGTACGTATGCATGTATGCATGTATGTATGCATGTATATATGTATGCATGCATGTATGTATATATGTATGCATGCATGTATGTATGTATGGATGAATTTACAATGTAATACCGTATGTTTGTTCCAATCCGAAATGCATAGAGGTTTAGGTGTGGGGAAAGAATTGTTTGTTGAAAATAAGAAATATAATTATTTCTGTCCTTGTTTCTTGATTCCACTTCTATTCCCCAAACTTGGCTTCATCTCCTCCTCTCCCGCTCACTTTGTTTGAATAGAGGTGAGGAAATTCATCCTTTGTCCTACATCTGAGCCTCCCCCTCCGCCTCCTCTTCCGTCTTCTCCTCTTCATCCTTCTCCTCTCCTTCTCCTTCTTCTCCTTCTTCTCCTTCTCCTTCTGCGACCAAAGGCTATAACAAGGGTGATGCAAACAAGGTCATCATAATAAAACAACAGGGCAGGACTCGCAGTAATGGGTATAAACTGGACAAATTTAGATTTAAAAAGGAAATAGGCAAGAATTGGTTTACTAATAGGGTGGTCGATGAATGGAATAAACTTAGTAACCATGTAGTAAGCGCTGAAACTATCAGTTGTTTTAAAAAACGATTAGACAACTTTATGGATGGGGATGACAGGTGGTGATGGATACGGAGCTGCCTAGTGTAGGCCTTATGGTCTTTTGCAGTCTCCTTTATTTCTTATGTTCTTATGTTATGTTCTTCCTTCTCCTCCTCCTTCTCCTTCTCTCTCTCCTCCTTCTCTCTCTCCTCCTTCTCCTCGTCATCTTCATCCTCCTCCTTCCCCCATTCCTTCTCCTTCTCTTCCTTCTCCTCCTCCTCCTTCACTTTCTCCATCCTCCTCTTTCTCCTTCTCGTTCTCCGTCTCCTTCTCCTCCTTCTCCTTTTCCTCCTTCACCTTCTCCTATTCTTCCTGCTATTCCTCCTTCTACTCCTCCTCCTATTTCTCCTCCTACTTCTCTTCCTCTTCCTCCCCCTCTTCCTCCTCTTTCCTCTCTTCCTCTTCCTTTTAACTTTATCTAAATTCTATATTTACTGGAGATGATCAGAAAACTGTCGGTGTCCGTTCCATGCAAAAGATTGACTCTACAGACAGTGCATACTGAAAAAATATCTGTTGGTTCCACCTACCGTTGCCAGCCATGATAACGACGTTTCCTCGTTTAAACAATAAATGTACAGCCACCACAATCCTTCCGGGAACATCACAAGTTGTTATAATCATTTCACGAAACTATCAGAGACCATTTGGTTGATACATTTTTTTTTGTCTCTCTATTATTATTTTTTTTGTATGCGTGTACATGGCAGGACAGTTGGTACCCCTGCCAAAGCTGTGGGTTCAAGTTTGGCAGCTTTCGTTAGCTATAGCAGCTCCTTGAACATTCATAAGACTTTCCCCATTCCAGAGCTATCCCCAGCTTCTTGCTTCTATGTACACAAGTTTTCCCAAATTGCACATAAATATGTACTCGTATACGCGTACATATGCAAAGCGCATATTTTATACACCAGGCCCTCCGAAGTCTATTTACATAATTGTATATTTATATGCAGTATTATGCATTTGTGTGTCTTTGTCCGCACTTCCCACATGTATTCACATTTAAACACACACACACACACACACACACACACACACACACACACACACACACACACACACACACACACACACACACACACACACACACACACACACACACACACACTCATACAGCACATACATACAAACACATATGCTGTGCATACATACACACACACACACACATATGTACACACACACACACACATACACACACATATGCTGTGCATACACACACAAACATATGTACATATATATGTATTATATGTATATATATATACATATACATATACATATACATATACATATACATATACATATACATATACATATATACAGACAAACAATGACGTAGTTTTCAGACTTATTTGTTTTGGCTTGAGAACAAGCCATTTTGCACAGAGGAGGACTGAACTCGCTTTCTGTTTCCTGAAATTCCCTCAGGTACTTATGACCACCGCACGCCATGACTAAAATCGCTCCCTTTGGCCGAAGCCAAAATGCGAGTTTCCGTGTTGAAGGAGCCAAGTAAGATTCTGCCTCTTTTCGCGTGTACGGACTGAACCATACAGTTGAACTGACTGACAAATAGACAGACAAACAAACAAATAGACAAATAGGCAGATAGATACATCTGCAGACAGGCACAGACAAAAAGGAAGACGAGGACAGGCTGATGGGACTCGAAGTGGAAGATTTGGATTAGAGAGGATTTGTGCTTCGAAGCGTGAAGGAAGCGAGGTTCTCCTTAGCTGATTAGAATATCCTGACATCAGCCAGAATAAATTACATAAAGACCTCTCTCATGCATGGCTGAATTGAGACAGATACCCCTCCCCCCATGACTTTTCGGAGATTCTCCTTAGTTTATTAAAATCGGCTTACGATGGCCAAAGTAAATCGTATGAAGAGGAACCAGTCGTCGAGGAATAAGACAAAATGCGTTTCAAAATCCTTCGACTCTAATTCTTTCACTGCGAAGGCGATATCACGATCATGAATAAAATAGCCTGGCTGCAGCGAGAATTAAATAAACAGGAGCACTAAGTACGGAAAGGTTCACTCAGTATGGGCTGTGTTCCTTTCTCTACCTAGGGAATTCTATCCAGATAAATCAAATAATTTAGTGGCACTCACAACAGACGAAAACAAGAGCCATTTTGCAAGGAAGGAGCTAACAACACATTTTACTTGGAGATTTCTCGAAAACTTTCTTCAAGAAAAAAAGAAAAAAAAAAGATGGAGCTTGCCATGGATTTCTCGTTCTTGGATTTTCAGTCTTGACAACGCTCCTCAAGTCTGTCTCCCTCCCATCTACACACACGTCCCTCCCCTCCCTTCCTTTCTCTCCCTCTTCATTCTGCCCTCTCTTCCCTATCACGTTCAGTGTTCTTCGTTCGTTTTCATCTCCACCATTTCTTTTCTTTTTTCTTTCTTCAGTTACAACTCCATTCTTGCTTGGTGGCTCCCAATGTTACCCACTCTCTTCCGTATCAAGCTTCCCACCTCCTACCTCCCACTTCCCACCTCCACCTCCACCTCCCGCCTCCTACCTCCCACCTCCTACCTCCTACTTCCCACCTTCCGCCTCCCGCCTCCTACCTCTAACCTCCGCCTTCCGTCTCCTACATCCCAATTCCCGCTAACCGCCTCCCTCATACTACCTCCCACCTCCCATCTCTCGCCTCCTACCTCCCACCTCCTACCTCCCACTTCCCACCTTCCACCTCCTACCTCTAACCTCCCGCCTTCCGTCTCCTACATCCCAATTCCCGCTTCCCGCCTCCCGCGTACTACCTCCCACCTCCCGCCTCCCGCGTACTACCTCCCACCTCCCGCCTCCCGCCTCCTACCTCCCACCTCCTACCTCCCGCCTCCCATCTCCCACCTCCCACCTCCCATTTGTAAAGCCTCCTTTCTCGTACCTCTTACACCGCCAGTTGTGCCCCAACCACCTCATCCCATAGTCTTCTTCAGCAGCCTCATTTTCTCCATCCTTTTATGCCTCATTCCGTAAACATGTGACATGAATGCACCTGTGTGTTTGTATGTGTGCATGTGTGTGTGTGTGTGTGTGTGTGTGTGTGTGTGTGTGTGTGTGTGTGTGTGTGTGTGTGTGTGTGTGTGTGTGTGTGTGTGTGTGTGTGTGTGTGTGTGTGTGTGTGTGTGTGTGTGTGTGTGTGTGTGTGTGTGTGTGTGTGTGCATGTGTGTTCGTGTGTATGTATGTGTATATGCGTGTATGTATGGTGTGCGCGCGCGTGTGTTGTGTATGTGTGTGTACGTATCGTCCCTGTGCGTGTGTTTGTGCATCCATGTGTCTACATGTGTGTACACATTATACCCCTGTATACCAAGGAATCATCTCTCCACACATAAGCGTGAGTGCGTGTTGCCAGCGTCGGCGCGGGAGGGTCGAGGCACATCCTCGTTCTCGAAGCCCGAAAAAAAAATCCTTCGTTTAATTAAATTCGTTCTTGCATCTCCATAAAATCCACCTCCGCTTCCGCTCCTCTTCCCCTCTTTCCTCCTTCGCGCCTTTCCTCTCTTCCCCTTTCCCCTCAGTCATGGGGGTTCTGTTCTCTGATAAATAAAATAACCTGACGAGGGAAGGACAAGACCTCTGCAGTGTCAGAGCCTTATCCCCTTATTAACACAGAGTCCTTCCTTCAGAGGATTAAAAATATTCTTGTATTAATCAGAATAAAGTTTATAAAGAGCTTCACCGTAGTGAAGGGATGCTTTGTATGTATGTACAATAGGTGAAAAGAATATGGAGTAGATGAGGGGAAGAAGACTGTGACGCTACGAAACGAAGGAAACAGACAGGAGAACCTAACAGGAAGAACTTTTGTAACCCTTTAGTACCTCGAGGTCCTTCTTAAATCGAAGTAAATCTTTAGGGATTAGCCAGAATAAAGTTTTCAAAGATAGTACAGCGGCTTCAAGACTGATTTTTTTTTTTCAATCTCTGTTGCCTATCCCTCCCGTTCTCTTTTTCGCATTCCCCCCATACCCCACACCCACACACCTCCAGCCCCCCCCCCCCTCTACTTCAGCTACATCATACTCCGTTCATTTTTGATAGGGGGGAAATTTCCTAAATAATAAAAACTCTATTGCTCCTCCTCCTCCTCCTCCTCCTCCTCCTCCTCCTCCTCCTCCTCCTCCTCCTCCTCCTCCTCCTCCTCCTCCTCCTCCTCCTCCTCCATTTCCTCTTCCTCTTCCTCCTCCTCCTCCCTCTTCCCCCACCCCCTTTAATTTTTCCTCCTCCTTCATTTCCTTACTTTCCGTAATCGTTCTCCTCCTCTTCTTTCTTTTATTCCGATTTCTACTACACCTATTCTTCATCCTCCCCTTCTTTGTTCTCCTCCTCTTTCTCTAACTCCTCTGACCCTCTCCTCTTCCTTCTTTACCTTCTTGTCTTCTCCTTTGTCCCCTCACCCTCAACTTAATCCTACTTCTTCGTTCCTTCCTTCTATATAATTCTTCCATCTTTACCTCTTCGTTCCCCCTCCCGCTGCTGAAGCAAAGAACTCTGTCAAGTGCGTTTATGTTTTCATTGCTAGAAATAAATCACCATCACTGTGATGTACAGATCAAATGACGCTCGGACAAGCTTACAGAAACTGACATGGAAAAGAAAAGGATAAAGGAAAAAATTAAAGCTAAGAAGAGGAAGAAGGAGGATAGCTTCTGTGTGGTACCAAGGAGATGAATGAAATGGCTTCAAGACAGACTCTATAAAAGAAACGGTGCCAACCAGCAGGGAAAGGGATTAACGACCCAACAATGAGAAGTGCTTCTGGTGTCAGAGATTTCCTAGATTTCGAAACTAATCATTCCGAATATTAGTTTTTTGTTTTGTTTTTTCAATAGAAAGAAGTATCTGACATTCGACAGTAGGGTCCTCTGTTTCACTCCAGCAGCCATTAGCGGTCGTGGAAAATGGGCTTCCTGCCTTCGATGGCGAATTGTATTTATCTTTTCTTTTATAGGGCGGGGTTGATTTTGAAATTACGGACGAATATCAAGAAACACAGGAAGGAAAAGAGAAAGATATAAATGAGGAAGGAAAAAAAACAAAGAAAAAAACTAAGAAGAGGAATAAGAGAAGAAAGTATGAATAAAAGGAAAAATAAAAACGAGGGTGAAGAAGATGAAGGGCAGAAAGTTGGAGAAAAGAAAAAAAAAAAAAAAAAAGAGTACACCACCTGCATTTCCCAAAATTACGCCTCTCGTATCACTTCCGTATTCTTAACTTTATCTCGCCACCAAAGGACCTACTTATGCAAATTCCGGGCATATATTTATCTCTTTATCTTATAGGCCGGCAGGTAGTCGAGCTCTTCGGGGTCCCTCTACAGCTCTTCGTCTTATTTGGACCTCGGAACACTTTGAAACGCTTCGGAAAATGACCCCCAACTCACCTTTTTTATATACACGTATTTCAAAAGAATATGCAAAAAAGAATAAGAAAATGTCCACAGAGGGCAGCTAAAAAAATAAATGAATAAGTAAATGAATAAATGAATAAATAGATAAATAAATAAATAAATAAGTAAATAAGTAAATAAATAAAAATAAATAAATAAATAAATAAATAAATAAATGATAAATAAAAATAAATGTAAATAAATAAATAAACAAATAAATAAATAAATATAAATAAATATAAATATATAAATAAATAAATAAAAATAAATAAATAAATAAATAAATAAATAAATAAAACGAAGAGCAGGAGACCAATTTGAAGTCAAGCACTGGAGGAGGTTTCTTGATATTTCCTTTACGAAAGAGTCCAATTCATTTCTTAATGGAAAAGCACCTCGAAGAAGACCACGAGAGCCTCCCAAAGAAAGGAAAAACAAATAAATCAAGGTCTACGTTACCTGTCTGCTACTCAACTTATCCCTTTCCGAGTATGAAAACATGATACGTATACAAAACCACCTGCGTGCCAGCCTTTCCCTCATGCGCGCATGTTTTACGAGCCACCGAGAGCGCTTGGCAACTAGAGTGAGCTTGTGAACCAGAGAGCCCTTTGGATGCGTTTCGTTATAATTGAAAAAAACACATCCAAGGCTCCTCTACGCTCACTAAGCCTTACAAAGACCGGATTTACGGCTTGGAAGAGCCGGATTTGCAGACCTGTTCACCATCCCGGCCTTCATATACAAAGGTGTCATGCAGGTTTGCTTTTTGTGACAAAACTGACAGCACTCTATCTCCAACAGTGTCACGTGACCAAGTCTTGTGTATTCTCATAATCCTGAACATATACTACACAGTTCCTATTACACTGTATAAAATGCACGCTGATGTATACCGAGATGTTTCTCTCTGTCCACAGAATAGATTCTTATTTTGACCTCTGTCAGTGTCGTGTGATGATGCACAAGTGTTTTTATTTTGTGTACAATAAAATGCTCAGATATCCAAGCAAGGTAGGAGTTATGAAACACAATGTGTATGTGTGTACATGTGTGTGTGTGTACATGTGTGTGTGTGTGTGTGTGTGTGTGTGTGTGTGTGTGTGTGTGTGTGTGTGTGTGTGTGTGTGTGTGTGTGTGTGTGTGTGTGTGTGTGTGTGTGTGTGTGTGTGTGTGTGTGTGTGTGTGTGTGTGTGTGTGTGTGTGTGTGTGTGTTTGTGTGTGTGCGCGCGCGCGCGCACACGCGTCCTAGCGGCTCCAGACATGAGTAGATGTGCACATCCACGCGTAAACCCCTTTTCAAATCAAATTTCGTTAAGGTTGATTCTTGCGTTCTTTGTAGTGGTGGCCTCACCCTAATGTCTCCGTTAAGCTAAATTGAATTTTGATCCCGTACATATTTCAGCATCTTGGTAATTCCATCCGCTCATCGATGGAATGCACTCAGGCGGCTCGGCAGGCGCCGCGCCAACACGCGCGCGCCCCGGGTGAGGAGGATGGTACTGGCGGCGGCGGCGGCGGAGGCTGATGGTGGATGGTGGAAAGTGGATGGTAGGTGGTGGATGGTGGATGGCGGATGGCGGATGGTAGATGGATGGTGGATGGTGGATGGGGGTGGTTGGTAGTGGATGGTGGATGGGGTGGTTGGTGGTGGATGGTGGATGGGGGTGGTTGGTGGTGGATGGTGGATGAGGTGGTTAGTGGTGGTGATCATGGTGGTCGTGGTGGTTGGTGGTTATGGGTGGTTGGTGGTGATGATCGTGGTGGTGGTCGTGGTGATTGATGCTGGGAGGTTGGTGGTGGTGATCGTGGTGGTCGTGGTAGTTGGGGGTTGGTGGTTGGTGGTCAGTGGTTGGTAGTGGTGGTGGTGGTGGTGGTGGTGGTGGTGGTGGTGGTGGTGGTGGTGGTGGTGGTGGTGGTGATTGTGGTGGTCGTGGTAGTTGGTGGTTGGTGGTGGTCGTGATGCTGGGAGGTTGGTGGTGGTGATCGTGGTGGTCGGTAGTCGGTGGTCGGTGGTCGGCGGTCGGTGGTCGGTGGTCGGTGGTCGGTGGTCGGTGGTCGGTGGTCGGTGGTCGGTGGTCGGTGGTCGGTGGTCGGTGGTCGGTGGTCGGTGGTCGGTGGTCGGTGGTCGGTGGTGATGCTGGGAGGTTGGTGGTGGTGGTGGTGGTGGTGGTTGGTGGTGGTGGTGGTGGTGGTGGTGATTGTGGTGGTCGTGGTGGTGGTGGTGATTGTGGTGGTCGTGGTAGTTGGTGGTGGTCGTCGTGGTGATGGTGGTGACTATTGGTGACTGTTGGTAATTGATGATGGTGCTTGGTGGTGGTTGTTGTCGGTGGTAGTGGTGGTTGTTGTTGGTGATGATAGTGGTGATAGTAGTGGTGGTGGTAATGGTGATGGTAGTGGTGATGGTTAGTGGCTGGTGGTGGTGGCTGATGGTAGCTGGTGGTGGTAAGTGGTGGTGGTGATAGTGGTAGTGGCGCTTTTGTTGTTCTTATTGCTGTTGGTGTTGGTGGTAATGGTGTTGGTGTTGGTTTTGGTGTTAGTGTTGGTTTTCGTCGTCGTTCTTCTATCAATAATCAGAGTTTCTTTCCTTGGGGGCTTTATTGCACCGAAGAGGTGGAGCCATTTAGTTGGTAAAAGAGCTTTAAGGCCGGTAGCAGGATAGAGGGATAGCTAAAGCTTTTCTTATACAGTATATTGTAGTTTCTACTCATAAAAGACTTCATAAGACTGCATGCAGTCAACAATCCATACGAAGTGGGAGAGATGGTGATAATGATGATGGTGACGTTGGTGGTGGTGAAGTTGGTGGTGATGAAGTTGGTGGTGGTGACGTTGGTGGTGGTGACGTTGGTGGTGGTGACGTTGGTGGTGGTGGAGTAAGTGGTGGTGACGTTGGTGGTGGTGGAGTAAGTGGTGGTGACGTTGGTGGTGGTGGAGTAAGTGGTGGTGACGTTGGTGGTGGTGGTGGTGGTGGTGGTGGTGGTGGTGGTGGTGGTGGTGGTGGTGGTGGTGGTGGTGGTGGTTTTGGTGGTGGTGGTGGTTTTGGTGGTGGTGGTTTTGGTGGTGGTGGTTTTGGTGGTGGTGGTGGTGGTGGTGGTGGTGGTGGTGGTGGTGGTGGTGGTGGTGGTGGTGGTGGTGGTGGTGGTGGTGGTGGTGGTGGTGGTGGTGGTGGTCGTCGTCGTCGTCGTCGTCGTCGTCGTCGTCGTCGTCGTCGTCGTCGTCGTCGTCGTAGTAGTAGTAGTAGTAGTAGTAGTAGTAGTAGTAGTAGTCGTCGTCGTCGTCGTCGTCGTCGTCGTCGCCGTCGCCGCCGCCGCCGCGGTGGTGGTGGTGGTGGTGGTGGTGGTGGTGGTGGTGGTGGTGGTGGTCGCGGTGGTGGTGGTGGTCGCGGTGGTGGCCGCGTTGGTGGTCGGTGGCTGGTGGTTGATGGTTGGTGCTGATTCTGGTGATAGTAGCAGTTGTCTTTGCCACCACAGTTGTGTACTCATGGTGATAGTGTCGATAACGGTGCTGATAGTGGTGAGCCTTGCCATGGAAATTCAGGATCGACGCCGTGCCGAAGAATCATTTGGACCCGATGACACCCTTTACAGATTTTATTCTGTTCAGCGGCAGTCGGCTTCATTCAGCTAAGGACAGGAGCCCGGGATGAAGAGGTTAACCCTTTTACTTCCATTGATATAATCATTTAACGCCAGAAGAATCTCTGAAGTTTTCATTCGAATTAACAGATCGATTTTTATTGGCTGTTAATACCTTCACTCTCAGAACCGCATCTTACGTGATTCGAACCGAATAAAATCCAATGTCACTATCCAAAACAAAACCTATTAAGTACATCACCGTTTGCGAGTTTCGTGAATGAGCCAAGAACTTCAGCAGACAACATTCAAGGAACCACAACTGCGAGATTACAACTCGTTTGGCATTCACCAGAAGCCGTTGATTTTTTGGTCCCCCGAAGTCTCTGGGGACCGTCTTCAGACCCTCGGGAAACCCCCTCCAGAGTTCCTCGGGATAAAGAAGCCCCTTGGGAGAACGGTCAAGAGGTTCTCGTTAATGGCATCGAGGATTGCGGACCGACCTGGCGCAGGTGAGTTTGACGCAACAATGGGCCCTTAAGGTCGGGGCCGAAGAAAAAGACCCAAGAAGAAGGAGGAGGAGGAGGAGGAGGAGAAGGAGGAGGAGGAGGAGGAGGAGAGGGAGGAGGAGAAGAGGGAGGAGGAGAAGAGGGAGGAGGAGAAGAAGGAGGAGGAGGAGAGGGTAGAGAAGGAGGTGGAGGAGAAAAAGTAGGAAGAGAAGTAGTAAAATAGGGAGAAATCACAAGGAAAAGGATTAGGAGGAAAGAGGGGGAAGTAAGGAGTAGAGGAAGAGGATGGGAGAGGAAGGAGGAAGAAATTGGATGAGAGGGGGAGGAGGAAAAAGGAACGAGAAGAGAGGGAGAAAGAGGAGAAGGAGGAGGAGGAGGAAAAGGAAGAGGAGAAGAAGGATGAGAAGTAGTAGGAGGAGGGGGAAGAAATGTGGAGGGAAAGAATTAGCGGGAGGGAGGAGGAAGAAAGGAGGAGGAAGGAAAAGAGAGGGGGAGGAAGAAAAAAGAACGAGAAGGAGGAAGAAAGAAGATGATGATAGAGAGGGAGAATGATGGCAGAGAAGAAGGACAAGGAGGAGAAGGAATGGGGAGAAATATGGAGGAAAAGTATCAAGAGGAGGGACGAGGGAGGAGGAAGAAAGATGTAGGATAGAAGAGGAGTAGAGGGTGAGGAGGGTCATGGGAAGAGAAGAGGGAGAAGAAGTGGGATGATAGAGGAGGAGGAAGAGGAGGAGGAGGCGGAGGAAGAGGAGGAGGCGGAGGAAGAGGAGGAGGAGGAGAAGGAGGAGGAGGAGGAAGAGGATGAGGACGCGGAAAAAGAGGAGGACGAGGAGGAGGAGGAGGAGGAGGAGGAGGAGGAGGAGGAGGAGGAGGAGGGCATGTCTTGAGCAGGGAACACTCGAAAAGATAATGAGAAGGAAATAAGAATCGGTTCGAGTAGGAGGAGGAGGAGGACAAAGAAAACACATGTGACGGGGTAGGGGGGGCGAGGAAGAAAAGTCATAGAGGAAGGAGAAGAGGAGGAGGAGGAGAAGGAGGAGGAGGGGAGGAAGAGGAGGAGGGAAAGAAAGAGGAGAAAGAGAAGTTGGTGGAGGATGAGCAGGAGGAGGAGGAAGAAGAGGATATTATAATAGATGGCGAGTTATTCATGGTGGATGAGAAAGAAAAGAAAGCGAAGTGGTAGGGGAGCGGAGAGGGAGAATGGAGGGAAAGGTATAGGGGAGGAGGGAAGGGAAGGGAATGTGAGAGGAGGGAAGAGAAGAGGAAGGGAGGGGAGGGAGAGGAGAGGAGAGTAATCGAGATGATCAAAGAGTGGTCCAGAGTCACACCCACGTTCGTTAGTGAGGAGGAAGGACACAAATGAAGAGGGGTCAAATGTGGAGGTGGAGGGAGGTGGAGGGAGGTGGAGGTGGAGGGAGGTGGAGGGAGGTGGAGGTGGAGACGAAAGAAAAGGTGCAATTGGATATGGAGGTAATTTTGGTGACGGTGATAGAGATGGAGGTGGAGATGGCGGAGGTGATGGAGATGGAGGTGGAGGTGGAGGTGGAAGTCGTGGTGATGGAGATGTGAATGGAGTAGGAGGTGGAGGAGAAGTAGGAGATGGAGATGGAGGTGGAGGAGAAGTAGGAGATGGAGGTGGAGGTGGAGATGGAGGTGGAGGTGGAGGTGGAGGTGGAGGTTGAGTAGGAGGTGGAGGTGGAGACGATGGTGCACGGAAGGATATAAAAGTGGTCACCGGGAAGACGAAGAGTCGAGGGGGATGCATCGGGGTGGAATAACGAGGTGGAAACTTCCGTGGTGGACGAGAAAGAGTGGAGGAGAGGAAATGGATGAGAGGAAAGGAGATAAGAGGAAGTGGATGAGGGAAGTTGGATGAGCGAGGCCTCCAGGAGTCTGAATCCACACTAGAAATGCAACGATTGTTATCGGAAAGGTTGCTGTTGCTGTTGCTGTTGCTGTTGCTGCTGCTGTTGCTGTTGCTGTTGCTGTTGCTGTTGTTGTTGTTGCTGTTACTGTTGCTACTGCTGCTGCTGCTGCTGCTGTTTGTTTGTTTCTGTTTCTGTTTCTGTTCTGTTTCTGTTGCTGCTGTTGCTACTGCTGCTGCTGCTGCTGTTTCTGTTTCTGTTTCTGTTTCTGTTCTGTTTCTCTTGTTGCTGCTGCTGCTGCTGCTGCTGTTGCTGTTGCTGTTGCTGTTGCTGTTGCTGCTGTTACTGTTGCTGTTGGTAGTCACAGCTCATGGAGCCGATAAGGATTTTTGTGAACGTCCCAGGCTCTGGTGTTTGTTAAGATGGTTGTCACAGGAGTTATAGTTGGGAACCCTGATAGGGAGAAAGGTGGGGATGGCGATGTTCGTTGCCGTAGTGGGCATGGCAGCTGTAATGGAAGTGATGTACATCGGTGGTGGTGGTGGTGTTGGTGTTGGTGTTGGTGTTGGTGTTGGTGTTGGTGTTGGTGGTGGTGTTGGTGGTGGTGGTGGTGGTGGTGGTGGTGGTGGTGGTGGTGGTGTTGGTGTTGGTGTTGGTGTTGGTGTTGGTGTTGGTGTTGGTGTTGGTGTTGGTGTTGGTGTTGGTGTTGGTGGTGGCGGCAACGGCGGTGGTATTGGCGTTGGTAAGATAGGATGGTGTTACGGCTGTTATACAAGTAGAACGAGCATTTGACCCCAACTATCCGATGTCACATATTTCTTTTTTTTTAATATCTAACGGAAAATATATACTTTACACTTGTTATTCTCTTCGATACTTATCGATTATACTTAACCACATGCTACGGTGACATCTCTACATTAATTATTCTGGCTAATATCAAACAATTTTGTTCAACTGAAGGACCCCAAAGAATCGAGACCCCATTCTGACACTGAGGAGACTTCAGACTTCAGACACTAACCCTCTCGCTGCCTCTGGGCGATCTTATTCACCTGAGGGAAACAAACCCTCCACAGTGGAACGAAGATGGAGGGAATGGTTTGGAATGTGGAGGATGAGTCTCGAAGGGATGGAGGGGAAATTATGGAGTGGTAGATTACGGGTCTGAGTCCGGAGCCTTAGGGAGGAGGAAGTTTTGTGGAGTTGAAAGAGAAAGGATATAGGGATTACGAAGGAAGGAGGTAAGGAGCAGGAAAGGGATGGAGGGAAGAAGGGAAGGAGTGAGGGAGGAAGGGATTTTTGTGGAATTCAATTCGAAGGAAAAATGGGGGATTTACAGTTTGAGGAGCTGGACGAGGAGTGAGACTTCTCGAGGGAGTGCGGGTGAGGGAGTAGATAATGGGAAGAGGGGAGGATGAGTGAGTGGTCATAATGGAGGGAGATGAGGAGATGAAGAAAAAGAGCAAAAGAAAAATGAGCTGGAATTAGAGGAAGTCACGGGGAAAGGGGTGGATGGAAGGAGGAAGAAATGGAGAGAGAGAGAGAGAGAGAGAGGGGGGGAGAGAGGAAGAGAGGGATGACAGGAGGGAGAGAGAATGAAGAGAGCGAAGGAGGGAAGAAAGAATGGGGGAGGGAGAAAAGAATGGGGAGGGAAAGAAAAAGAGAGGGAGGAAAGTGGGAGGCAGGGGGAAAGTAATTAGGAGGTAGAGAGGGAGGGGAGGAGGTAAGAAAGGAGTGAGTAAGTGAAGGAGAGGAGAAGGAGGGAGAAAAGAATGGACATGGAGAAAATAATTGGGAGGGAGAATAGAACTGGGAGGGATGGAGGGAGGGAGGGAGGGAGGGAGGGAGGGAGGTCCTTGGGATTAAGAGAGAGAGAATGGCGATCCATCTGAAGTAAGTAGAGGCAAATTAATTTTCGTGAGAAAAAAGGAAGACTGAAAAGTTTTGCATAAGAGTCGCAAAAAGCTTATTGGCCTCTCCTCCTCCTCCTCCTCCTCCTCCTCCCCCTCCTCCTCCTATTCCTCCTCCTCCTGAAGAATAAAGGAGAAATAGGAAGAGGAGGAGGGGAGCAGAAGTAGGGGGAGCAGGAGGAGTATGGGGAGGGGGAAAAGTAGGTGAAGGAGGAGGAGGAGCGAGGAGAAAGAGGAGGAGGAGGAGAAAGAGGAGGAGGGGAAAGAGGAGGAGGAGAAGAAAGAGGAGGAGGAGGAGGAGGAGGAGGAGGAGGAGGAGGAGGAGGAGGTGGAGAAGGAGGAGGAAGAGTAGGAGGAGGGGAAGCAGAACAGTTGGAAGAAGAGGAGGAGGGGAAGCAGAACAGTTGGAAGAAGAGGAGGAGGAGGAGGCGAGGAAGAGAAAAAGGGAGAGCAAGAGGGTTGCAGGAGGAGTAGGAGGAGAAAAAGGAGTAGGAGAAAGAAGTAGAAGGAGGGGAGAAGTGAAAATAAGAGAAATATGGGGAGCAGGAGTAGTAGAGGGAGTAGAAAGAAAGAGGCAGGAGGAGGACGAAAAGTAGGAGGAGGGGGAGGAGGAGGGGGAGGAAGAGGTATAGGAGGAGGATAAGTAGGAGGAGAAAGAGGAGGAGGAAAACGATTATAAGAGGAAGATAAGTAGGAGGAGAAAGATGAGTAAGAAAAGGATAAGAAGAGGAGGAGGAGGAAGACGAGGAAGAAGAACACAATAAGGAGGAAAAAGAGAAAGACTGAGAAGGAGAAGGGTGAGAGGGAAAGGGAAAAGAGAAGAAGGAGAAGGGAGAGGAGAAGGAGGAGGAGAAAGAGAAGGGGAAAGGGACAAGAGAAGGAGAAAAAGGAGGAAGATGAGAAGGAGGAGGAGGAGGTGGAGGAGGAGAGGAAGGACACAAGCAGATATCAACACACGCAAACACACACACACACACACACACACACACACACACACACACACACACACACAAAATACAACTAGGTAAATACACACACACGACTCGGTGGCGCGGTTGGTAGAGTCCCCGACTATCACTACGACGGTCCGGGTTCGAATCCTGCCCAGGGCTGAAGTAATTTCAGTATCGCTGCGCTTCGAGTCGTTACTCCAACTCTTGTGGGCGGGGAGTTGGGGTGTGTGCGCGTGTATGGTCACAGCATTACCCATTCATCGGTCATACGAGCTCTGAGCTCTCTTTCGGGAGGGAAATAGCTGTCGATCACGAGTCCAACACGTGTTCCAAAGACCAAGGTGAATCACACATTCTCTCTCTCTCTCTCTCACACACACACACACACACACACACACACACACACACACACACACACACACACATGCACTCTCACACAATAAAATGTAGGCCCCTCTTACCCCCACATCTCCCACACACACATCCAAGCCCTTGCTCCTGACCTGGTCTTCCCCGTCTTCTTCCCTCTCTTCTCCTCTTATCTCCACGTTTTCCTCTTTTCGAGGTCCCCTCACTTGCCACCTCGCACATTCTTTCCGTTTCCGCGCCTAGAGTCCTTCTATCTTGTAGGGGCGTCCCATAGATAAGAAGATGGTAGGGAGGTCCCGTCTCCTCGATTTGGCTTACTCTTCCTCTTCTTTCTTCTCCTCGTCTTCATCCTCTTTCTTATCCTCATCATACTCCTCCCCATGCTTCTTCTCCTTCTCCTTGTTCTCCTCCCCTTCCTCCCCGTCCTCCTCCTCTTCATCCTCCTCCTACACCTCTTTTCTTTGTTTCAATTTCTTTCAGAAGTGTTCGGGGCCCTTTGTCTCTCCTCTTTGGCTGCTCCAACCGCGACGTTGTGTGTCTATCTATTGTTGCCGCGCTCGTTCTCCTTCGGTGTTTTCTCTTTCTTGTGCCATTTGTTGTCTTCTCGCTTTCCCAGTTATGGGATGGCCCACGGCTGTGTGTGAGTGTGTGTGTGTGTGTTTTTTTTATGGGGTGCTGTTTTTTAAAGTCTCCTTTTCCTCTCTTTCTTTTATTTTGTGTTGGGGTTTTGTCCATGGATCTTTTGTCTGTACGTCTTTGAGAATATTTATTTGTATTTCTTTGATATCCTATTCGAGTCTGATTCCTTTAATCATTGTCAATAATCTCCATCGCCTTTCCTCCTTATCATCATCGTTATTCTTCACCACCACTATCATCATCACGAGTATTAAAATGGCTGGTCACACGCTACGCACTTCCTCCTACTTGTCGTTTCATTACTTGGCTCTTGTATAACTAATGCTTTTATGCCAATTGTTTTTGGTCCCAATAGCGGATTTTTTTTTTTTTTTTTCTCCTCCACCTCCATCTTTTACTCCACCTCCACTTGTTCTCGTTGTTGTTGTTGTTGTTGTTGTTGTTGTTGTTGTTGTTGTTGTTGTTGTTGTTGTTGTTGTTGTTGTTGTTGTTGTTGTTGTTGTTGTTGTTGTTGTTGTTGTTGTTGTTGTTGTTGTTGTTGTTGTTGTTGTTGTTGTTGTTGTTGTTGTTGTTGTTGTTGTTGTTGTTGTTGTTGTTGTTGTTGTTGTTACGTTTTTATCTTTTCTAATATCACTTCTTTCTTGTGGTTATTACTCTTTTCTTGTATTTATATTCGCCTCATGTTCATCATGAGATTTTTTTTTATTATAATTGGAGTCATCATTATTTTCCGTCACTCGTATGTTCATCTGTCGCATCTATTTCATTTGCACATCATCATATTGTTATCAATGTAAATCATAAATATAGTCATCTGCACTTACTTTTTGTTTATTCAACTGCACGCATTCACTTCATTTAACTTTTATTGTCTTTTTTATCTATCTGCAACTCAAAAATCTTGGTATTGCCATTTCGATTTTCGAAAATATCTTTTTGATGCGAAAGTCGTTTCCCTCACAAGATTTTGGGGTTTCCGACACTCAACTTCTTCGTCTCAACGCACAGTTCCGGAAACTTCAACTTGACCCATACTATGTTCAAACTCCCCAAATATATCTTTCATTCCTGAATGCATAATACACGTCTGTATACAGTTTTTCTATAACAAAAATTTACATTTTGTGAACAGAACTGTTGTATAAAAAACGAAACACTTGATGAATCATGCTTGAGTGACTGTCATGGTATAGTTGCATTCATTTCTAAGTACTACAGTGAGTTAATTCAATTAAGATAAATATAGTAAGTGTATAGGCCTATACTGTATATATACGACATGACCCGAGTCTACAACGGCCTAATAAACTCGTATTGCAAATTTACAATAACAGCTGATACACTTCTTACTTCGGTCAAGTACCCATCAGCCATTGTAGTACCTACTAGTGGAAGCGACTGTTCCTCGGCCTAAGGCTTGGAGGGTCAAGGAGGACTGAAAAAGGATTAAGAATTTGGGGATTAAGACGGTACTAGGGGATTAATACTAGGCGAAAGAGGTCAAGTAGAAGCTTGGGGGGCTAACCCTTCGAATCTACAGCATCTTTTTTCCGATATTGTTATTTCAAATACAAACACATACACACACGTGCAAATACATACATATATATATATACATACATATATATATACATATATATATATGTATAATTCGTGTGTGTGTGTGTGTGTGTGTGTGTGTGTGTGTGTGTGTGTGTGTGTGTGTGTGTGTGTGTGTGTGTGTGTGTGTGTGTGTGTGTGTGTGTGCGTGTGTTTTGTGGAAAAAAATAAAAAATATGATGGGCCTTCTCCTCTTCGATGAAGAGAAAAGACTATTTGAAGAAGGAGGAGGATGGCGAGGAGGACCTAATCTCACTTCATTGGGGCAGAGGTAAACAAGAAACATTGACTTGGGGTTCAACCTTTCCATAGTTTTCTCTTTCGTTCTTTCTCTCTCTTACCCTTTGATTTTCTCCTTCGTTTCACGGTTTTCTCTCCAGCCGGTTTGTTTTCCTCTTCTCTCCCCTCTATCAACCTTCCCATCCCATCTTCATACTCTCCTTCCCATTTTTCTCTTAAATAATTTTGCATATATTTTCTCACAAACACAAATATACATGCACACACACATTATACATATATATATATATATATATATATATATATATATATATATATATATATATATATATATATATATATATATATATATATATATATATATATATATATATTGCAGTATTTCAGAAATGGCACGTGAATATAACATGCAGAAAAAATCACTTGTAAATAAGAAACGTAGTCCGAACGTTTTCGTCTATTTAAGACACCATCAAGGAAATATTTCCTTGATGATGTCTTAAATAGACGAAAACGTTAGGACTACGTTCCTTATTTTACCAGTGTTT
>NC_134777.1:95471189-95478689 GCF_046742065.1 Oratosquilla oratoria
TGGTAGTGGTAGTGGTGCTGGAGGTGGTGTGGTGGTGCTGGAGGTGGTGTGGTGGTGGAAGTGGTGTGGTGGTGGAGGTGGTGTGGTGGTGGTGGTGAGGTGGTGGTGATGATGGTGGTGATGGTGATGGTGATGGTAGTGATGGTGATGGTGGTGATGGTTATGATGATGATGATGGTGATGGTGATGATGATGATGGTGATGGTGGTGATGATGGTGATGGTGATGATGGTGATGATGGTGATGGTGGTGATAATGGCGAGGGCGATGGTGACGGTGACGGTAATGGTGATGGTGATAGAAACTATTGGCGAGCAACCAATTGCAGAAACCATGCAAAGGAATACCATGGAAATAAGTCAACTAGCCAGTGGGTAGTGTCACCCGGTACTGAATATGTTAGCCAAGAAAGGATGCATCTCCAAAAAGGTCGCTACGATGATGAATAAAATCGCCTGAAGAGAAAAGAAGGGAGGAGTCCAATGACGTCATTCATGGGCGTGGAAGGGTGGGGGTGGGGGTGGGGAGGTTACTTTAACCCGAAGTAAAACGGGTTCGAAATCAAGGACTAAACCGGTTTCGAAACGCAGACCGAGTCCCTGATGAAGCCGAGGACCGGGAAGGACATTCAATTTCAACAATTCTTTTCATTACTCTTGCAGTCAAAAAAAAAAAAAAAGTGAGAGAAAGAGTGAGAACGAGAGAGAGAAGGAAAAAGAGAGAAAGAGAAGGAGTAAGAAAGAGAAAGAGAGAGATAGCTTTTGACTTCAACAAAACAAATTCAATCTTTCAATAAGGATGTGTTCAGATTCGCGGAAATCGAGTTTTAGGGCAAGGCAAGATCCGGCAACAATGAGTTTTCCCGGCAACAATGAGTTTCATAGGAAAAGAAATCTGCGCATCTTTGTGTGGGCGTGCGTGCGTGGGCGTGCGTGTGTGCGTGTGTGTGTGTGTGTGTGTGTGTGTGTGTGTGTGTGTGTGTGTGTGTGTGTGTGTGTGTGTGTGTGTGTGTGTTTTCTAAACATGTACACGTGCACGTTAGTGTAAATGTACTGATTTCATTATTTTTCAAAAGCAACGGTAGACTGACAATTGTGTGGGTCTGTTTTTGTATGTATATGTATATACACACACGCTGTAACCATTACCTATAACCTCACATACTGCAACATCGCCCATGGAAAACTAAATTGCAACACACATACGCACATATACGCCCCTAGGCTTTTCCTTCGTGATCAAACCGCGAAATAATCAGGTTCCAAACAACACATTTTCTAACGTACACGTTATATTCCGTATTGGCAGTCAGAAGGTGGAAGAAGATCGAGAAGGATCTACATATTGTACTGAACACCACAATATAGACGAGAAAACCGTCTCGAATTGTTTAAATAATCCACTGAAGGCTCTCACTGGTAGTAGCGAAACGCCACCCAACTCCGAAATTGATGAGACATAAAAGGTGAATTCCAGTGTTCAGTGAGATTGACCCACAAGTGACTACGTATACTCTTACCCCTTAGTGGGCAACACACACAGAACATTACCAGTCCACTCGAATGTATAAGTGTTGAAGGAACAAGTGACTCCATATACTCTTCCCCATACAAAAAAAAAAAAAATGATCACTGGTTTAGTCATAGTTCGCTCAAACGCATTGTGTGAACATTGTACAAAAAAAAAATCTTTCATGACTTAGTGCGACCGAGTGAAAAAGTTTCTTTCAAATTTGAACAGAAGCCCCAAGTAATTAACCACGTCAGCAGAATTCCCGCGAAGTGTCAAAATCAACCCACCACTACGAAAATTTTTTTTAACCCCGGACGTGTGAAATTACGGTGTGTGATTCTATTAACCCTTGTGCACTTGAGACAATTACTATTCTTCACATCAAATACCATTACATAAGTGTTTCCATTCAACGAGCAACAACACCCGCTGTGGATCCAGCCCCTCTCAGAGAAGGAACTAACAGGTGGTGCTGAGTCAACGAAACCGCAACCAAATCCTGTCAGGGGACATGCGTCGGACCAGGGTCACCTGCCTAACTGATGCATCGCCTGGCAGCCATCTCCACCTCGCCCTGGTCTCTATGAATTAGACAACTTTATGGATGGGGATGACAGGTGATGGATACGGAGCTGCCTAGTGTAGGCCTTATGGTCTTTTGCAGTCTTCTTTATTCTTATGTTCTTATGTTCTGCTTTTACGAGCCCTACGGTCCCTCAGCTAACGTGATTAGGTAGTCACCCAGCCGTCCACGGCTTCCTCCAACAGTTCTAAGAGTCCCACGAGACACCCACCATTCTTCTCACCCAAATAAAAAATCGGGAGCGAATCTCCACACATGCGCACACATTATATATATATACAGTATTATATATATATATATATATATATATGAATATACACACATTATATATATATATACACACATTATATATACATATACATTATATATATACATATATATATATATATATATATATACATATATATATATATATACCCACATATATATATGCAAAGAAGATCACTTGGAAAAAAGAAACTAACGAAGCAGAGCGCTTTCGTATATTACATCTTCAGTGCACAAACCATTGCTGTAGTTCATCTAAATCTACTTGAATATCTAGTTGGTTCAAGTGATCATTTGCTGTTCCGCACAGTTTTGTATCATCAGCAAATTTGGAGACTAGATTTCGGTCCGTGGTCTAAATAATTTATATATACATGTATATATATATATTATTTATATATGCATGTATATATATATATATATATATATTAAAAGTGGTCCAAGAACGAAGCCCTGAGGAATTTCATTCGTAACATTTTTCCATCTAGAAGTTTTGCCATTTAAAACAACTCTGTTTTCGATCGTTCAACCAATTACTAATCCAACTCAACAAGCTACCATTTATTCCGTGTGAAGCTAATTTAGTAAGTAGTTTTTCGTGGGGGATATATCAAATCTATATTGTTTCTTTTGTCATTATTCGAGATGACTGTGTTTTAGAATTTGATAAAGTCACTCAAGAACGTTTCCCTCTGAATCCATGCTGCCTGTCATCAAACAGTTACTTTCTAAATGATGTTCGATAGCATCTCTCATGATAGTTTTCATCATTTTCCTACGATTAAAGTCAAGCTTATAGGCTGAGATCTCAGGAGCAGACTGAGGAAGCCGAGGTCTCGGGAGCAGACCGAGGAGGCTAAAGTCTCGGGAGAAGACCGGGGAAGCTGAGGTCTCGGGAGAAGACCGAGGAGGCCGAGGTCTCGGGAGCAAACCAAGGAAGCCGAGGTCTCGGGAACAGACCGAGGAAGCGGAGGTCTCCGGAGAAGACCGAAGAAGCCGAGGTCTCGGAAGCAGACCGAGGAGGCTGAGGTCTCGGGAGCAGACCGAGGAAGCTGAGGTCTCGGGAATAGACCGAGGAAGTTGAGGTCTCGGGAACAGACCGAGGAGGCTGAGGTCTCGGGAACAGATCGAGGAAGCGGAGGTCTCGGGAACAGACCGAGGAGGCTGAGGTCTCGGGAACAGACCGAGGAGGCTGAGGTCTCGGGAACAGACCGAGGAAGCTGAGGTCTCGGGAGCAGACCGAGGAAGCTGAGGTCTCGGGAACAGACCGAGGAAGCCGAGGTCTCGGGAGCAGACCGAGGAAGCTGAGGTCTCGGGAGCAGACCGAGGAAGCTGAGGTCTCGGGAGCAGACCGAGGAAGCTGAGGTCTCGGGAGAAGACCGAGGAAGCTGAGGTCTCGGGAGCAGACCGAGGAAGCTGAGGTCTCGGGAGCAGACCGAGGAAGCGGAGGTCTCGGGAACAGACCGAGGAAGCTGAGGTATCGGGAGCAGACCGAGGAGGCTGAGGTCTCGGGAAGAGACCGAGGAGGCTGAGGTCTCTGGAAAAGACCGAGGAAGCGAAGGTCTCGGGAGCGGACCGAGGAGGCTGAGGTCTCGGGAACACACCGAGGAAGCTGAGGTCTCGGGAACAGACCGAGGAAGCTGAGGTCTCGGGAACAGACCGAGGAAGCGGAGGTCTCGGGAGCAGACCGAGGAAGCCGAGGTCTCGGGAACAGACCGAGGAAGCTGAGGTCTCGGGAGCAGACCGAGGAAGCGGAGGTCTCGGGAGCAGACCGAGGAAGCTGAGTCTCGGGAACAGACCGAGGAGGCTGAGGTCTCAGGAGAAGACCGAGGAAGCGTAGGTTTCTGGAACAGACCGACGAAGCTGAGGTCTTAGAAGCAGACCGATATAGCGGAGGTCTCGGGAGCAGACCGAGGAAGCTGAGGTCTCGGGAGCAGACCGAGGAAGCTGAGGTCTCGGGAACAGACCGAGGAAGCTGAGGTCTCGGGAGCAGACCGAGGAAGCTGAGGTCTCGGGAACAGACCGAGGAAGCGGAGGTTTTAGGAGCAGACCGAGGAAGGGGAGGTCTCGGGAACAGACTGAGGAAGCGGAGGTCTTGGGAGCAGACCGAGGAAGCTGAGGTCTCGGGAGCAGACCGAGGAAGCCGAGGTCTCGGGAACAGACCGAGGAAGCCGAGGTCTTGGGAGCAGACCGAGGAAGCCGAGGTCTCGGGAACAGACCGAGGAGGCTGAGGTCTTGGGAGCTGACCGAGGAAGCTGAGGTCTCAGGAACAGACAGAGGAAGCGGAGGTCTCGGGAACAGACCGAGGAAGCTGAGGTCTCGGGAGAAGACTGAGGAAGCGGAGGTCTCGAGAATAGACCGAGGAAGCGGAGGTCTCGGGAGAAGACCGAGGAAGCTGAGGATCTCGGGAACAGACCGAGGAAGCTGAGGTCTCGGGAGCAGACCGAGGAAGCGGAGGTCTCGGGAGCAGACCGAGGAAGTTGAGGTCTCGGGAGCAGACCGAGGAAGCTGAAGTCTCGGGAGCAGACTGAGGAAGCGAAGGTTTTCGGGAGCGGACCGAGGAAGCTGAGGTCTCGGGAGGGGACCGAGGAAGCGGAGGTCTTGGTAGCAGACCGAGGATGCTGAGGTCTCAGGAACAGTCCGAGGAAGCTGAGGTCTCTCTTCCCACCACACCTATCTCTGAATTATTTTAATGGATTGGGAGATACAGCCAATGGCATGATGTGATCTCAGTCGACCAATACACACACAGAAATAGGACACTCAAATCTACACACTCAACCAAGTAAGGTTACGTAGGGAAAAAGTTATACATTAATCGGGGATGCTCGCGGACCGAGCGGGTTAGAGCGTCGCTACTTGCGGCGGAGATCGAAGTGACGGCAGTTTGAACCCTACCGCCAGCGAGTTGGACCAAGTGCATGATTAATTAAATTTCACGTTACAAAGTTTTCTGTAAGGGGCACCGTCCTGGCGTCCTTATAAGGGGAGTTCGCGACGTTATACCAAATCATCATCATGTATTGGTCAATCTGGAAAATATAAAAGAGTTGGGCAACCTTTTTAAGTGTGCGTGCCAAAATCAGCCAAATCTTTGATACAAAATTTTCTCGCGTCCCAATGAAGTAATAATGTAGGCCTACATACGATTACGCCTCCCCCACACACACACAAACCTTAGGGTCACAATCCGCCGCCCAGCATATCAAGCGGTTATCAATGGCCATACAAGAGAGGTTGGAGATTAAATAGTTATTTTTGTTCTAAGGTTATGTTAACACGCCAAGGTGTACAATGGTCGTATGACAATAATATATATTTCACATTATGATCCACTGCCATCAGTGTTACGATTGCCAGTGCTACATTTCTTTATACAAAAGTTTATATATTTTCAATAGTCTTCCTCCAAGCTCCCTCCCAACTCAGCTATTGTAGAATTTCTGGGCTCCTGCTTAGAAGATAATGTCTTGGTTCTTGAGATTTCCAAGACTCATTCGTAGTTCCATGGATAGGAGGCATTTGTGGTATTTTCCTTTGAGGTTTCAATAATTTAACAGAGTAAAAGATATACTTGTTCATGATGCATCTGAGCTTTTAATTAATTTTATTATAAATCAATAAAACTGGAATGTAACAAACCACGAATGTGACATAATAAGGGTAGATGAAGGGAGACGAGTGTGACGTCACGTCGATGGGTGATGACGTTAAAACTACCTCATCACCCTTCCCACTCATATATATATAAGCAAATATAAAGAGGGGGAGAGAAAGAGAGAGAGACAAACAGAGATTAAGAGAGTCACAGAGAGAGAGAGAGAGAGAGAGAGAGAGAGAAAGAGAGAGAGACAAACAGAGATTAAGAGAGACACAGAGAGAGAGAGAGAGAGATAGAGAGAGAGAAGAGAGAGTGAGTGACAAGGGGAGAGATAGGGTGGGAGAGGAGATGGAGGAGAAGAAGGAGGAGGAGAGGGAGGAGACAAGGTTAGATGGTGCGAGATAAGAAGATGAACGAGTGTAGGAAGCCGCTTAAGATGGAGATAAAGGGTCGGAGGAGGAAGAAAGGAAGGAAGAGGAAAGGAAGGAGGAAGAGAGGGAGGAGGAAGAAAGAGAGGAGGAAGAGAGGAGGAAGAAGGGGAGGAGGAAGACAGGAAGGAGGAAGGAGGAAGAGGAGGAGGAGGAGGAGGAGAAAAAGAAGGAGGAGGAGGAGGAGGAGGAGGAGGAGGAGGAGGAGGAGGAGGAGGAGGAGGAGGAGGAGGAGGAGGAGGAGTCATTTACGAGATGTTGGTAGGGCGCGTAGGAAATGGGGGAACTAAAAGTTACGTGAAAAAATAAATAAAAAGTAAAGAGGACTGACTAGAGAGGAGCTTAAGGGAGCAGGCGTGGAGGACGTAAGCAGTCTCGATGTACTGAGCTGGAGCAGGAGGAGGAAGGATCTGGATTCAAAAGGATTTAGAAGCAGGAAAAGGAAGTCTGGTCTTTGGGAGGAGGATGACGGGAGGGGAAGGAGAGTCGGGAAAGAGTGGGGAGGATAGAGGTTAGGCGTAGTGGAGTAGAGAGAACAAGAAAGAGAAAAGCGAGAGAGGAGAGATTAGAGAGAAAATAAGAACGAGATGTGTTTGCGTTTCATTCCATAAACAGAGAGTTTTGCAAGAGAAATACAGAAATGAATAAATAAGTAGATCAGTGATATACGATAAAGTCAAATGAAAAATAATTGACATAAATAAGGAATAATTCATATAAAGTTCACTGCAGAACCACCGGTCTATTCCCAGAGTGACGATGTAGTCTCTGTACTTCACCAAACTCGTAGAATAGTCAAGCATTCCGACAGAAGACCTTCTGGTCCCTACAACTCCTCCACCCCCCCACTTCCTTTGCCTTCCTTTCCTCCCTCTCCCTCTCCCTCTCCTCCTCCTCCTCCTCCGCCTACTCCTTCTCTTCCTCTTTCTCCTGCTCCGCCTAATCATCCTGCTACTACTCCTTATCCTCCTCCTCCTCCTCCTCCTTCTCCTCCTCCTCCTCTTCATCTTCTTACTTTTCTTCTTCCTCTTATAAGTATTATTATTCTTTCTTATTCCTATTACTGTTCTTATTCCTATTATTTTTCCTCTTCCTCTTCCTTTACCACC
>NC_134777.1:95486189-95487222 GCF_046742065.1 Oratosquilla oratoria
ACTGTGACTGTGACTGTGACTGTGACTGATTGTGGTTGTGGTTGTGGAGGTGGCTTTGATGGAGGTGGCTTTGGCGTACGTGGTAGTAGAGGTGGTAGTTGTGGTGGTAGCGCCAGCTGTAGTGGTGAGAGCTGTTATGGAGGGGGATGTGAAGTAGGAGAAAGAAGAATATGACGATAAAAAAGGACAATAAAGAGGACGAGAAATATCACGAGGAATATAAGGAAGAGGGAGAGGAAGAGGAAGAGGAAGAGGAAGAGTAAGAGCAAGAGCAAGAAGAAGAGGAAGAGGAAGAAAAGGAAGAGGAAGAGCAAAAGCAAGAAGAAGAGGAAGAGGAAGAAAAGGAAGATGAGGAGAAAGAGGGGAATCTTCCTCACGCTGCCATTCAACTTCAGCAGTAAGATTTTTACGGACAACAGACGGTAAGCTGTTCATGGTCGTAAGACCCAAGGGTAGTGCAGGTATATTAGCGGTGAATGCAAGTTATGACTCCCAAGAAGCAGCGTAGTAGCGGTGTAAACCAAAGGTGCGAGTGTAAGTGCAAGTGTAAGTGTGTGAGTGAGTGAGTGAGTGAGTGAGTGAGTGAGTGGTGAGTGAGTGAGTGAGTGAGTGAGTGTGTGAGTGTGTATGTGTGTGTGTGTGTGTGTGTGTGTGTGTGTGTGTGTGTGTGTGTGTGTGTGTGTGTGTGTGTGTGCGCGTGCGTGTGTTTCAGATATTTTAGATATTGTTCCAGTTACCAGAAAAATGTTTTACCTAGGGTAAGAACTATTCAGTTGCGATAATTCCTTCAAGGAGGAGAAATATGAGGAGGAGGAGGAGGAGGAAAAGGAGGAGAAGTAGGAGGAGGAGGAGGAAAATGAGGAGTAGAAGGAGGACTAGGAGGAAAAGGAGAAGAAAGAGGAGGAAGAGGACTAGAAGGAGGAGAGAAGTTGGTGGAGTAGGAGGAGTTGGAGGCTACCTACATCATGTACAAGTAAAAATAAAAATACATAAATCAATAAACGTATAGATACGAAATGAATGAATTTATGAA
>NC_134777.1:95505222-95520222 GCF_046742065.1 Oratosquilla oratoria
AATGGCGACTCATTTTGTGATAAATTTCTTGTAACATCAGGATCGGGTATTAATCGAGACTTGCATAAGGCAGAGTAATCATGTACCTGCACACGTTCTGTATGTAATCTCATGTCAGAGTTCATGGTCTAGTATCTGGGTGGTTACCGTATAGTGTGTGTGTGTTGATTGGTTGTATGTTGTGTGTTGTGTGTTTGTGTGTTGTGTGTGTGTGTGGTGGTGTGCGTTTGTGGGTGTGTGTGGGTGTGTGTTTGTGTGTGGTGTGTGTGTGGGTGTATATGTGTGTTTGTGGTGTGTGTTCTTTTTGTGGGTGTGTGGGTGTGATGTTGTGTGTGGGTGAGTGTGGGTTTTGTGTGTTTGTATGTTGTGGGTGTTGGTGGGGTGTGTGTTTGTTTTTGTGTGTGGGTTTTTTGTGTGTGGGTGTGTGTTTGTGTGTGGGTTTGTGTGGGTGTGTGTTTTGAGTGTGGGTGTGTGTGTGTGTGGGGTCGTGTGAGGGTGTGTGATGTGTGTGTGGGGGTTTGTGGTTGTGTGTTTGAGTGTGGTTGTGTGTGGGTGTGTGTTGAGTGATGGGTGTGAGTGGGTGGTGTGTTTGTGTGTGGGTGTGTGTGGTGTGTGTTTGTGTGGTGTGCGTGGGTGGTGTGTGGGTGTGTGTGTGTGTGTGTGTGGGTGTGTGTTTGTTGTGTGGGTGTGTTTGTGGGTGGGTGTTGTGTGGGGGTGTGTGTTGTGGTGGGGTGAGTATTTGTGTGTGGGTGTGTGTGTTTTTGTGTGGGTGTTGGTGGGTGAGTGTTTTTGTGTGGGTTGGTGGGTGTGCTTGTGTGTGGGGCGTGTTTTTTTGTGGGGGTGTGTTTGTTGTGTGGGTGTGTGTGGTGTACTGTGGTTGTGTGTGGGTGTTTGCTGTGGTGGTGGTTGTGTGTGAGTGTGGGTTGTGTGAGTGTGTGGGTGTCGTGTGTGTGTGGGTGTGTTGTAGTGGAGTGTGGGTAGTGTTAGGGTGTGTGTGGTGTGGGTATGTGTGTGAGTGTGTGGGGTGTGTAGGGTGGGGTGGTGTGGTGTGTGTGTGTGTGTGTGGTTGTGTGTGTGTGGGTGTGTGTGTGGGTGTGTGTGTGGGTGGTTTTGGGTGTGTTGTGTGGGTGTGGAGTTTGTGTGTGGGTGTGTGTATGTGTGTGGGTGTGTGTTTGTGTGTGGGTGTGTGAATGTGTGTGGGTGGTTGTGTGTGGGTGAGTGTGTGTGGGTGTTTGGTTTTGTTATGGTGTTGTGATGTTTGTGTATGTGTGGGTGTGTGGGTTAGTGTGTGTGTGTGAGTTTTGGTGTGTGTGGGTGGAGTGTGTGGGTGTGTGTATTGGGGTGTGGGTGTGTGTGTGGGTGTCTTTGTCGTTTGTGTGTGGTGTGTGTGGTGTAGTGGTAGTGGTGTGTGTGGGGTGGGGGGGGGGATGTGTGGATGTGTGTGTGGTGTATTGTGTGTGGCGTTGTGTGGATGTGGTGTGTGATGTGTGTGGGTGTGTGGATGTGGTGATCGTGTATGTGTGTGGTGGGTGGCTGTGTGTGTGGTATGTTGTGTGGGTGTGTGGACATGAGAGAGTGTTGTGTGGGGTGTGTGGATGTGTGTTGTGTATTTGGTGTGGGTGTGTGGATGTGTATGGAGTGGAAGTGTGTGTGTGTGTATTTGTTTGTGGGCTGTGTGGATGTGTGTAGTGTGTGTATTTTGTGTGGGTGTGTGGATGTGTGTGTGTGTGGTGTATATTGTGTGGGTGCTGTTGTAATGTGTGTGTGTGTATTTGTGTGGGAGTGTGGATTGTGGTGTGTGTATTTGTGTGGGTGGTTGGTTTGTTTTGTGTGTAGTTGGCGTGTGTGTGTGTATGCGTGAAGTGAGTGTGTGTGTGTGTTGTGTGTTGTGGGTTTGTGTGGGTGTGTGGGGGTGTGTGGGTGTGTAAGTGGGTGTGTGGGAATGGGTGTGTGTGTATGTGTGTGGACATGTGTGGTTTGTTTGTAGTTGTATGGTGTGTGTGTGTGACTATAGTGTGTATGTGTGTGGTGGGCTGTGTGTTTGTGGGGGTGTTGGAGTGTGTTTGTTGGTGTGTGGGTAGTGGTGTGTGTGATGTGGGTGTGATGTGTGTGTGTGTTGATGGTGTGTGGGTGGTGTGTGTGTGGATGTGTGTTTGTGGGGTGTGTTTCGTTGTGTTTATTGTGTTTGTGCTGTGATATGTGTGTGTGGTGTGTTTGTGTCGTGTTTGTTGGGTTACCCCCTATACTATTTAATCTCTATCTCACCCCCCACACTTGATTCAGTCAATTATGTGTTGGGGTGTGTGTGTGGGATGTGTGTAGTATGTGGGGGGTGTGTGGTTTGTGGTATGTGTGTTTGGGGTGGGGGTGTGTGTGGTGTGGGTGTGTGGATGTGTTGTTTGTGTAGGGGGTTTGTGTGTGTGTGTGGAATGGTGTTTTGTGTGGGGGTGTGGTGTGTGTGGATGTGTGTGTGTGGATGTGTGTTTGTTTGGGGGAGTGTGTGTGGATGTGTGTTCTGTGGTTGGTGGAGTGATGCTGTGTGTTAGATGTGTGGGTGTGTGAGTGGATGTGTGTAATTGTGTTTGGGTTTTGTGATGTTTGGAAGTGTGTTTGTGGTGTTGGTGTTGGTGTGGATGTGTGTTTGTGTTTGGGATTTTGTTGTGTTGGATGTGTGTTTTTGTGAGTGTTTGAGGTGTGTAGTAGTTTTTTAGTTTTATTTGGGGTTTTCAAGTGTTATTTGAATCTTAGTTGTTTTTGAATGTATTGTATTATCTGCATTTTATTTATTTGAGTTGGAGTTTTTCTGTTTGGGGGCTGTATATACTTATATGTATATTGTTCATTTATACATTATATATTCATAGTTACATATATATACATATAGTATTTATACACTAGTATATTTATATTATACATATATATTTATATATACATATATATTTATTATAACGCATATATATTTATATATACATATATATATACAGTATATACATATATATAATACATAATATATATACATATATTATATATACATATATATATATAGTATTACATATATATATATACAGTATATACATTATATAATATCTATATATACATATAATATATATACAGTATATACATTATATATATATTATACATATATAATATATATACATATATATATATATACATATATATATATATACTATATAGTATATTATATACTTATATATCATATGTACCATTATATATACATATATATTTATATAAAATATATTTATATACACAGTATATATAGATATACATTACTTACATTTAATTTTATATATACATACTTTATACATATATTTTTTATATATATACATATATATATTATTATATACATATTGTTATATATACACATATATATAATAATATTTATATACTATATATATTAATATAAATTTCATATGTATATATTGTATTTATACATTTTTATACATAGATATACATATTTATATATACATATATATACATATATTTTTTTATATATTTACATTATTATACATATATATTTATATATACATTATATACATATATATTTTAATATACATATATACATATATATACATATTACATATATATTTCATGATAGTTACATATATACAGTTATATTTATATATTCAAGTATTATACATATTTATTTATAGTATACATTATAATACATTGTATTTATATATAAATATAACTATACATTATACTTTTATAATATTACATATATTATTTAACCCCCCCCATATTTATGTTTATATTCATTTATATTAAATATATATTTATATTATAAATATATTTACATATAGATATATATATTCATATTTTACAATATATTGTATATAATATATATTTTAATAGATACATATATTATACATTTATATTTTATAATTAACTCTATATATACATATATATACATATATATTTATATATACATATATATTTATATATACATATATATACATATATATTTATATATACATATATGTATATATATATATTTATTGCTTACTTGCTTATAGTAATCCGTCGCTGACGACGATGACGTTGCACCATGCCTAGAAGTGGTATTACGCCATATGAACTCGCTGGTGGCTGTGGTGTCCGATTTTCGATTTGCATATACGGCCGCAGGTAATCCACAGGGGAAAGTTACCCTATGCCTGATGTGACGACTGTCTTTCCGTTTCTTCTGATGTTCTGCCGAATCGTGTTGTGACAAAAATTTTCACATTGAATGAGAATCTGACAGACAACACATAGGTCTCAAACTTGTCCGGAAATAGATTCAATTTGGAAGTAGGTAGAAACACTTTGCACAACCTTGTAGTTAATGAATTGGAATAAACCATTCCTGCAAGGTAGTGCAATGTAGTTCTGTTCGAGCTTTAAGGAAATCATTTAGATAAATACCTAAGTTAGTTGCTGTAATGATTATGATTTTTGTTATATTGTTTTTGTTTTGTTATAATTTGTCTGTGATTTTCATTTATCTTTAGTTATATGTCAATTTATTATCATTTACTATTTACTGTTTGTTTATTATTTTAATTTTCAATATGCATTGTTTTTATGTATCTTTATTTGTTTTTTACATTTTTATGTTTTTTATTTATTAATATGATTTTTTTTTCTTTTTGCATCGACATAGATAGGGATTCTTAAGGTTATCCTGTCGGCTGCCTCCGCTTTTAATCCTCTTGTAGTGAGAGTATCTAAGACGTTTTTGCATGTAGTTCGCCATTGATCTCCGATCGGCAAGCAACATTTACAAATGTGGTGGGTTCGATGCCACTTTTTTTCAGCATTGTATTCAGATGGTCCTTGTGTCGTTTACGGTGGGCACCCAGGGTGGCATCTGCCCTCAGCAAGTTCTCCATATGAAAAACTTGTACGTGGTAGTCTCATCTTCTGGAATGCGGATGGTATGCCCCTAGCCACCGTAGTTGACGTTGGGTTTAAGGACTGTTTTCATTGGGTCCATTTGTGTGCGTCGACGGATTTCAATGTGAAGGTACCTTGTGCCACCTTTTTTGAGCACCTGTATGGCCCTGTAAGCAGTTGGTGTGAGAAAGGCCTAAGCTGTTTTCAAATGGCGTCTATAAGGCACCCATGACTCAATGCCATACAGAAGGGATGGAGAGACAGATTGCCTAATTCACTCGAAACCTTGGTGGTGGTGGTGAGGTTGCGGTTTATTTCAAGAACACTGTGTTGATATTCTACCAAATGCTGCTGATGCCAAATAACCAATGCGGCCGTTGGATTTCGCTTGTCAGGTCAACAGGAGTCAGTGAGCACTGAGCCGAGGTAGGTAAAACTTTTGAAGTGTTTTTCACGAGGTATTGATTGATTGATAGTGAATTCCGGAGGCTTCTAGTTGTTCAGAGATAGCTGAGCACTTCTTTTTTGTTTATGTTGATGACTAGTCCAGATCTTGGTATATATATTTGAGCCAGCGTTGATGGTGCGCTGCAAGACCCTATTTAGATGAGCTCACTAATAGCAGTGTCATCTGAGTACTGCAGTTCATGGAGTACCTTCATCTGTCCACACGTGTTTTGGCTTGGAGGGCGTCGCTGACTGAAGAGGTTGCCATCCACCCTGATGCGACAGCCTGACACCATCAGCAGGATCGATTTGCTGTCTAGCAATGTTGGAGTATACTGCAGCGAGATATTAAATTGAATAAGATAGGGGGTAGCAATAACACACCCATGCTTCACAACCTGACTCGAACAAGGAATGGCTCAGATTTGAGCCCAGAACTGGACACTCGAGCATTAGAGCCATCGTGAAAGGCTCTCAGGGACACCCAGAAATGTTTGGTGGGGCATCCAAATTTTACAAGTACCTTGCCATAGGAGAGAGGACGGTTCACAGTGTCAATAAAGCCCTTGGCTAGATCTGCTATAAAAGCTTGTAGATGGTCTCTGGGTGTTGATCAAAGCTTTTCTCCTGGAGATGTCTGTGCCACAAACAACCATGTCGACTTGTACTGCGCTCTTGTCTGAAGGCCACTCTGGAGATTCAGGTAATATTTGTTCTATGATGTTGTTGGATAATTCGAGGACAATAATATTCTAGTGCACTACCACTTACCTTGAAGTTGACATGAAGAAGGGGAGATGCCTCGACTGTTGCACTCAGATGTTCCTGTCCCCTTTATTTTTGTAGAAATGCCTGATGATATCTGCATCTTTTCATTGTTGTGGGCAGCCAAAACTTGAATGCCACACGTCTTGAGATTATATTGTGGAGACAGTTCTCAACAGCTTGCCCACCATGTTGTAGGAGACTCAGCTGGCGTTGCCATCAGGACATGGTGGCTTTATTGTTCTTGTGGATGTTTTGATTGCACGGCTCCGCACTTCTTGGAATGGTTGGTATGTAATCCAATTCTTGAATTACATGGAAGGATTGGGAAGCCTTGTCGAGAAAAGTAGGGTCAGTAGGATTTTGTCTCTATTCAATAATTCTTGGGTAATGGTCATACCTTCGCCTGAGGTTGTCGGTCTTCTCGGTGAAGTGTGGTGGAGCCGTCAGCACTTTCGGACAGGGCATAAGGTTATTGCTTCGTGGGCCATAGGCGGTCTTAAGGGGAATGGATATAATTGACTGTTGGTACCCGTATCCGCGAAAAACCTTGGTTCTCAGTGGCGCAGGTTTGGATTCCACCCATTCATTCTGCATTTTTCCTAGTTCTCGTGCTGGACTTTGGTAGACGTGAGGGTCTGATTGTTTGCCTCGTGGTGTTGGTTTGGGGGTTGGGATCTTTCACTGCTTGATGTGCCCGGTTTTTCTTTTTGTGATTTAGTTGGTGATGTCCCTCTGAAATGGGAATCATATCTGTCTCACAGTGGATTCTGCTGGATGTTGCCAAGGCGTTCTGCAGTTGCTGTGGTGTGAAGGATCGGACACATCCGTGGCTAGGCCCTATCGGGGCTGTGTGGTATTTAGGGGGTTTTGGTTGATGTTGGTGGGGAGGGCTTCGGGGTTGTAGGTGCGGTGTTTGAGGGGGGGGTGGGGTGTAAGTGGGGATGGTTTGGGCATGTGGTACGGGGTGGGATTGTGGGGGGGGGTGAGGCGGAGGACAGTGGGGGTGGAAGTTGAGGGTTTTGGTTGGGTGGGTGAGCGTATGGTGAGTTCGAGGTTTTGTGGATGTGTTGGGTGGGTGTATGTGTGGGTTGGTGTGTGATGTATGTGTGTATGTGTGTGGGGTGTGTGTACTGTGTTGTGTGGTGGGTGTGGTGTATGTGTGTGTGTATGTGTAGTGGGAAGTGTGTATGTGATGGTGCAGTGTGTGTATGTCGTGTGTATGTGTGTGGCGTGTGTGTATTGGGTGTATGTGTGGGGGTGTGTGTATGTGTGTGGGTGTGTGGATGGCTGTGTGGTTGTATGTCGTGTGTGTGTGTATATGTGTGTAGTGGTATGGTGGTGTGGGTGTGTATATGTGTGGTCGTGTATGTGTGTGGGGGGTGTATGTGTGGGGGTGTTGGTGGATGTATGTACGGTGTATGTGTTTGAGTGTGGTGTATGTGTGTGTGTTGTCGTGTGGGGGTGTATCTGTGTGATAATATGTGTGTTGGTGTGTAGTGTATGGTGGGTGTGTGTGTATTTGTGTGGGTCGTGTGTAGGGTGTGTGGGTGTCTGTGTGTGTGTGTGTGTGTGTGTGTGTGGGTGTATAGTGGGTGTGGTGGGTGGTGGTCTGTGTATGGTGTGGGTGTGTGTGAGTGTGGGTGTAGTGTGTGTGTGTTACATATGGGTATGTGTGGGTGTGTGTGTATGTGTGAATATGGGTATGGTGTGGTGTGTATTTGTGGGGGTGTGTGTGTGTGTGTGTCCGTGTCGTGTGTGTGGTTGTGTGTATGTATGTCGGGGTGTGTGTGTATATGGTGTAGGGTTGTGTGTATGTGTGGGTGTGTATGTGTGTCGTGTTATGTGGCAAGGGTGTTGGTATGGGGTGTGTGTGTGGTGGGTGTGTGTATGTGTGGTGTGTGTTTGTGGGGTGTGTCGTAGGTGTGTGTGTTTGTGGTTGTGGGTTGCTGTTGTGTGTGTGTGTTATGTGTGTGCGGAAGGTGGTATGTGTAGTGTGTGTAATGTGGTGTGTGTGTGTGTGTTGTGTGTGTGTATGTGGATGTGTGTGTGAGTGCTATGTGGGTGGGTGTGTGTGTGTGTGTGGGTGTGTATGTGGGTGTGTGGTGTGTGTCGTGGGTGTGGTGTTATGTGTGTGGGTGTGTGGTAATGTGTGAGGTGCTATGTGTGTGGGTGTGTGTATGTGTGTGTATGTGTGTGGGTGTGGGTGTATTTGTGTGTATGTGTAGTATGTTGTGTGGGTGTGTGTACTGTGTGTGTGTCTGTATGTGACATTTTGTTTGGATTTTACATATATATATACATATATATTATACATATATATTTATATTTATACCCCAATTATATATATAAATCTATATATATTTATTTATATCATACTATATTTATGTATATATACATATATATTATACATTAATTTATATATATTACATATGATATTTATAATACATTATATATATTATACCATATTTATATTTATATATATATATATATATATTTTTATATTAACATATATTTTTCATACATACATATTATATACATATTATATAAATATATTAATTTGATTACATACATATTTATATATACATATATAATTTATTTATACATACATATATTCATTTATTTTATTTATATTATATATATATATTAAATATTTATTTAGTGTATTTTTTTTTTTTTTTACATATAACATATATAATTTATAACATTATTTTTATCAATATATATACATATATATATTTATTACATATTTACATATTTATTTATTTTTATTTTTATATATACATATTTATATAATACTTATATACATATATATTTATATACATTTATATTTATGTATATTTGCATATCTATATTCTTTATTATATAGGTACATATTTATCATATATAGCATACAATTATATAACATACATATATATTTTACCATACATATTATATATATATAAGGTGATGAGATGATGAGATTGTACAAGGGGTGCAAGTGGCAGTAGACTGGAAGTGAACATTAAGGGAGAGCGAATGGAGGAAGTGGATATTTTAGATACTTGGGTGCAAGTGTAGCAGGAATAGGTGGAGTGAATGGTCGGAGGTAGAATGTATGAGTTGATGTGAGAAGCGAAGTAAATGCCTTGGTGGATTTAAAGAGTGTATTTGAGGAATTGACATTTGGATATGGATGCGAAAAGGAGACTGTATGATGGACGGGAGTGATTGTGCCAACAGCACTGTATGGCGGCAAGCAGAAACGTGGAACAATAAGGGTAAGAAGAGACGATGAGAGTTGAATGTGTTTGAGATGATGTGTCTGAGAAGTTATGGTGGGGTTACTAGGCTGGATAGAGTGAGAAATGAGGATGGTGAGGAGGAGAACAGGGGTGAAAAAGGATTTGGGAGATAGGGGGTTGATGAAAGAATATTAGGATGGTTTTGGACACATTGGAAAGAGTATGAAGTCGAAGATAAGACTAGTAAAAGACGGTATGGAAGGCCAGATGTGGAGGGGAGGTGAAAAAATGGTTTCGTGGGACGTTACTAGGATGAGGTGGTATGGTATGGGTGTTGGAAGGGGGCTTTGGGGTAGGTGGGGAATGTCTGTTGAGGAAGGAAGGTGAGAGGACGGAAGACAGAAGGTGAGTGTGAGAATTGGTTGTATATGGAAGATGTTGTGATTGCATGCGGAGGATATGGGCGGGGGGGGGGCGGGGGGCGGTCAGTATGTGTGAGTAAATTTTGACGCAGCCCGAAGGGATTTCTCACCGTCCTCTCCTTACATGGATGGGGGGACTGGTGAGGGGGGGGGGTCGCCGAATTAAATGATGTGGCCTTTGCTGTGGATGTGCTGTGTCTTGCGTCACTGCTTCTAGACCCAGGGCGGTGGGCAGGGTGCAGGGATGACGCAGTCTTCCAGGAGGTGCTCTGATGAGCAGGGAGTAGGTGGGAGGGGTGTGAGAGTGAGGTTTGGGGATGAATGGGGTGGGAGTGTTTTGTTGCCGTTTCCCTTGTTTTTGGCTTCCTCCCTATGGTAGGGGGATAAATCCTTTGGTATGTATGGTTGTATATTATATTATATATATACATATATATGCACGTTGTATCACAAAACTACACATGACTACACCGATAAGCTAAAATCCGAGCGCTTGCAGTGATATTTGATCTTCTTCTGGGATTTCGTTCGGGGATTCCTTGTAATTGTTTCATTTTACTGTGGGGGTCTGCTCTACTCTCTCCTATCATACTCATCTATATCATCTGTGTGTGTTGTTTATATTATATATTAATATTACTTATAACTTTTGTTATATATATAATATAATAACCAGATGTATTATATATAGTAACATATTATTATTATACATTTTTTAAGTATACTTATATCTATACATTATTATCATATAATATACATTATAGTATATTCATTATAGTTTTCCTGTTTATTTTTTATATATATCATATATTCATTATACGCTTATTATATAACAATTCTACTATAGATACATTACCATATTACTATATTTATATATATATATATATATAGTTTTATTCAATATATATATATATCAAGGTCTACTCGTACTCTGGACGTGAGCTCCCTGGTCCATCTGTGCTCCGCTTGCGGTGGACAATTGCATGTCCTTTGTAACTATATACTGGGTATGATGTGACATATATATCTATACTTGAAATTAAATACATTTCTTTATGGGACTAATATTATACTATATATTGACGTGTTTCGATGCACTTGGTTAAGTTAATTTTATTACATTGTTTGTGTATGTTGATAAAACTTTTGTTTTGGCACTATGTTTTGCTGTGTTTTCGACATTGGTGAAAGGTACTGGTATGGTTGGAGGGGGGGTGGGGTTGGGTTCTAATGGTGGGGGATTGGGGGTGAGGTGAGGGGTGTTTTTTGTTGGTTGTGTGGGGGGGGGGTGGGTGGGGTTTGTGGGGGTGTGGGAGGAGTGGAGTGCACGTGGGCGTTTGGTCTGGGGTGGTGTGCCTCATTTGTGTGTATGTGGTATTTGTGGTGTGTGTATGTGTGTGTGTTTTTGTGTTTGTGTGTGTTTGTGTTTTTGTGTGTTGGTGTATGTATTGTGTGTTGCTTGTGTGTGTGTGTGTTATTATAGTGTGCTTGGGTGTCGTTGCTGTGGGTGTGTATGTTGTGTATGTATGGATTGGAGTTGTGTGTATGGTGTGGGAGAGTATGTAGTGTATGTGTGTACATTATTAAGTGTGGTATAGTGTGTGTATGGTTGGTTGTGTGTGTGTATGTGTTATGCATTTATGGTGTTTGTGTATGTGGGTATGTGTATGGTGGGTATGTGTGTATGTGTGTGTGTAAGTGTGTGTGTGTGTGTGTGTGTGTGTGTCTGTGGTTAATGAGGTATGGGTGTGTGGGTCAGGGTATGTGTGTGTGCTAGTATGTGTGTGTGTTGTGAGTGTGGTGTGGTGTGTGTGTATGGTGTGGTATATATGTGCTTGTGTTTATGGTGTGTTTGAGTGGGTGTGGTGTGTGTGTGGTATGTGTTGTGTATGTGTATGTGTGTGTGTGTGGGTGGTATATATATATGTGTGTGTGTTTGTGTGTGTGTATGTGTGTGTATGTGTGTGTATATATGGGTGTTGATGTAGTGTGTGTGTGTATGGGTGTGTATGAGTGATGTATATATGGGTGTGGTATGGGTGTGTGTACTATGGGTGTGTCTGTGTGTGTCTACTGTGTGTATATGTGTGTTGTGTGTGTGGTATGGAACTGTGTGTATGTGAGAGGTGTGTCTGGTGTTACTGTTGTGTACCATACATTATATAATTTATACATATATATATACATATATATGAACACATTACATATACTTTATATATTCATTTACCATTTATATACATATTGTTATACATAACTTTATATATATATTACACTACTACATTGATATATACATTTATTGATATACATATATATACATACATTTACATTATACATTATACATATATACGAATACGTATTAACATATATAATTTATAAATTAAATATATATATACTTATATTATATATATATATGAACAATTTGCATACTGTATATATATACATATATAGCATATATAAATACCATACTTATATCTACTTTATACATATATATACCATATGAATTTATTCATGTACATTATATACATATATATTATATATATTTGATATATATATATATATACATGTTTATATATATACATATATATACCTATCACAATTAACACCATCAGTCGGAAGAAATGAAACAGTTGCGTAAGCGAAACTATATTTTTCGATTGCTAAACTGCAATCCTCTTTATTAGTACATAAGTGGAAGGAGAATTGCTACCTTAAAACAGCACTCCTCTTACAAAAAAAAGGGTATATGGAAGGATAATAATACCGTCACTACCCCAACCCCTATGTGACCTTAAGTGATGACCATGAATTTGGCGTCAGGGAGAGAGGGAGGAAGCTTGTTGACCAATGTTTAGTGATGTAATTGTCATGATATAATGGAATATATAAAATTATTTATATATACATATATACACATTATTTATACATATATATATACATATATATATCTATATAACATATATATATACATATATATACATATAATATATACATACATATATTTATATCATACATTATTTATACATACATATATATATTCATACATATTATATACATACATATATATATACATACATATATATACAATACATATACATATATATACACATATATACACAGATTATTACACATATATACACTCATATACAGTATATGAACTTTGTGTGTGTGTCTTTGTGTGTTGTGTGTGTGTGTGTTTCTGTGTGTATGTATGTGTTTGTGTGTCGTGTGTGTGTGTGTGTGTGTGTGTCGTGTGTGTGTTGTGTGTGTCGTGTGAGTGTGTGTGTGTGTGTGTGTGTGCGTTTGTGTGTGTGGTGTGTGGTGTGTGTATGCGTGTATGTGTGTGTGTGTGTGTATGTATATGCGAGTGTGTGAGGTGTGTGTGTGTGGTGTGTGTGTGTGTGTGTGTGTGTATGTTGTTGTTGTGTGTGTGTGTGTTGTGTTGTGTGTTGTAGTGTGTGTTTGTGCGAGTGTGTGTGGTTTGTGCGATTGAGCGACGAGTGTGTGCGTGTGTGTGTGTGTGTGTGTGGGTGTGTGTGTGTGTTTGTGTGTGTGTGTGTGTGCGGTGTGTGTGTCGTGTGTGTGAATGTGTGGTGGGTGTGTAAGTGTGTGTGTGTTAAAGTGTGAGTGTGTAGGTATGTGTGTGTAAGTGACTGTGTGTGTAAGTGTGGTGTGTGTAAGTGTGTGTGTGTGTGTGTTGATGTGTGTTTGTGTGTGTGTGAGGCTGTGTGTGTGTGTGTTTGTGTGTGTGTGCCTTATTTTGGGGAGGCGGACTCGTGCGTGCGTGTGTGGGTGTGTGTGTGTTGTGTGTGTGTGTGTGTGTGTGTGTGTGTGTGTGTTTGTGTGTGTGAGTGTGTGAGTGTGTCTGAGGATCTGTGTGTGTGTGTACTGTGTGTGTGTGTCTGTGTGTTTGTGTGTGTGTTGTGTGTGTGTCGTGTGTGTGTGTGTGTGTTGTGTGTGTGTGTGTGGTGTGTGAGTGGTGTGTTTGTGTGTGTGCTGTGTTGTAAGTGTCTGTTTGTGTCTGTGTGTGTCTGTGTCGTGTGTGTATTCTCTGCGTCTTTGGATCACGTGTTGGACTCGTGATCGAACAGCCTTTTTCCCTCCTGGAAGAGAGCTCAGAGCTCGTAGGTCCGATCTATGGGTAATGCTATGACCATGCACACCCCCACACCCCATACCTCCCGCCACGAGAGTCAGAGTTAACGACCCAGAAGCGCAGCGGGCTTACCGAAATAATTTCGACCCTGGGGCATGGATTCAGAACCTAGAACTGCGGGCCACTATGGTGGCAGTTCACGCGCTTTACCTTAACTTACGCCACCGTGTCGTGTCGTGTGTGTGTGTGTGTGTGTGTGTGTGTGTGTGTGTGTGTGTGTGTGTGTGTGTGTGTGTGTGTGTGGTGTGTGTGTGTGTGTGTGGTGTAAAGAAGGCAATATCGGCTGCAGACTCGTGAGCGAGTGTCCATTCGGCCGCTGTCTCCCTACGCCCTCCCGACTTTGTGGGAGGATTGGAAAGTTTGGAACAGTTTCATGAAACGCTCACCTGGAGCCTGCAGCGGGTGAGGACCGTTGCGTGTGCAGGACATGCTGGAGATCCTCCGGCTCTCGGAAGCCGTGAGAGGTCATGGACAGGATCCGCTCACATGCCCGGATACACAGAGCACTCCTTTTCCAGGGTCAACACAGTGTCCATCACGCCTCATTCAAGTTTTGACATTCTTTTACACAGGGATCGGATTGAAAATGACCTCGCCCTTGTACGTTCGCTACTCCGACAAGTTCGGCTCCCACCCCGGAATGGACTAGACCATGAGGAACTCCCAGGAGGAAGCCTTGAGCCTTGGCCAGCTCGGGATCCTCGTTTGGATCCGGGAGACGTACGTTCTTAACCCGGATTCGGTGAGCACTGTCAGCGTCGTGTATGGCGCATTTCAGAAGTTCTGTCGGGAGTTCGACCTCCCCGTTATTCCCCCACGAAGTATGGTGAACTACGTGAGGCACCTCGCGTTCCCCGTCCCCGTGACCGTTTCCTGCCGCGAGAGGGTGTTCGTCTTCGTTGGACTTCAGGAGCGGCTCGGGTGTCGGGTGGTGCCACCGACCTCCTCTCCGGCCTCTCGCAACGCTCGAAATCCCGCATCGAAGAGGATATTCGAGTTCGGGATGCGGTGCAGAGAGAGAGGAAGCAAGCGCCTCCGCCGTCATCAAGATGGGAGCTTCTCCTCGAAGGACCAGGTCATCTTGGAGAGAGTC
>NC_134777.1:95525222-95527722 GCF_046742065.1 Oratosquilla oratoria
TTGTGTGGGGTATGTGTGTATGGTGTATGTATGTAGTGTGTGGTATGTTGTGTTATGTGTGTGTGTATGTGTGTGGTGTGTGGGGTATGTGTGTGTTGTATGTGTGTATATTGTGTAGTGTGTACTGTGTGTGTCTGTGTGTGTGTATGTGTGTGTGTATGTGTGTCGTTTACTTAGTGTATGTGTGGGTGTGTGGTAAGGTGTGTGTATGTGTGTATAATGTGTGTCGTGTGGTGTGATATGTTGTGTGTATGTAGTGTATGTGTGGGTGCATGTGTGGTATGTGTGTATGTGTGTATGTGTGTGTAATGTATGTTGTTGTGGTGGGGGTTTTATTAAATTGTGTTTTTTTATGTAGGTGTATGTATGTGTGTATGTGTGTGTACTGTTTGTGTGGGGGGGGGGGGGGGGGTGGGGGGGGGGGGGTATGTGTGTGTTGTTGGGTATGTGTCGTATGTATGTATTGGCTGTGTGCTGTATGTGTATGCTGTGTGGACTGTTCTGGGAGTGTGTATGTGTATGTGGTGTGTGTGTATGTGTGTGTATGTGTGGGTATTGTTGTGTGGGGTGAGTTGTATGTGTGGGTGTCTGTGTGTGGTTTATGTGTCTGTGTGTATGTGTGGGATCTTGTATATGTGTGTTGTGTGTTGTGTGGTTGTATGTTGTGTGTGTATGATGTAAGTGTAAGGTTGGTATGTGTGTGTGTATGTGTCATGAGTTGTATGTGTATATGGTGTGTGTGTATGTGGTCGGTGATATGTGTGTGTATGTGTGTGTATTTGTGGTGAGTGCTTTTAATGGTGTGATATGGTGTGGGTAGGTGGGTATGTGTGTTGTGTGATGTGTTGTGTTGTGTGTGTGTATGTGGGTATGTTGTGTGTAGAGTTGTGTGTTGGTGTGTGTGTGGGGTGTGTGTGGTGTGGGTGGTATCTTTTTGTAGGACAGGGTTGGTAAGTGTGTCATGGGGTGGGTAATGTGTGTGGCTGTGTGGATGTGGTGTGTAATGTGTGTGCTGTGGTGTGTGTGTATGTGTGTGTGTGTGTTTGTATTGGAGTGGATGTGTTGTGTGTATGTTTTTATAGTGTGCTATGTGTATGTGTTTATGTGTAGGTAGTATGTGTGTGATGTGTGTGTATGTGTATTGGGTGTTGTGTGTGTGTATGTGGTATGTGGGTGTGTATGTGTATGTGTGTGTGTGTGTATAGTGTGTGTAAGGTGGAGTGTATTGGGTGGTGTGTGTATGTAGGTGTGTGTATGTGGTGTATGTGAGTGGTGTTGTGTGTATGTGTTGTGGATGTGTCTGTGTGTGTGGTGTATGTGGTCCTGTTGTGTATGTGTGTGGTGTGTATATGTGTGTGGGTGTGATGTGGTGGTGTGAGAGTAGGTTTGTGTTACTGTGTGTGTCAATGTGTGTACAGTGGTGTGTGTGTATGTGTATAGGGTGTGTCTGTGTGTAATGTGTGTGTGTCATATTTACATATATACCTTTATCTCTTTTTATCAGATATTACAATTTATACATATATAGTATATAATATTAACATATATACATATATATGTAATATATACATATATACATATGTATATATACAATATATTATACATATGTATATATACATATATACATTATATATACATATATATATATATATATATATATATATACATATATGTAATACAATTAAACATATATGTATATACATATATATACATAATATGTAAAATATAATATATATACATATATATGATATATACATATATACACATATATATATATACATATATATACATATATACATATGTTACATATAAATATATACATATATACATACATATATTCATACATATATACATACATATATATACATCATGTAACATAATACATACATATATAATACATATACATATATATACAATATACATATATATACAATATATATACATACGTATATATACATATATATACATATGTACAATATATTACATACATTATATACATACATATATTTACATATACATATATATATACATATATATACTAAATTATAACATACATATATATGTATAAATAAATACATATTTTATATGTATATATATATATATATATATACCTATATATATACATATATATATATGTACATATATATCTATAAATAACTATATTTACATATATATATACATAAAATACATATATATATAACATATACATATATATACATATACACATATATATTCATATATCTGTATATATACATATATACATATATATATATATATATATATACATATATACATATATTTACTTATGTACATAGATATATTTATATATATATATATATATACATATGTACATATATATATATATATATATATATATATATATATGTATACACAAATATACCTATATACATATATACATATATATACATATATTCATATATATACATATATATATATATATATAAATATTATATCCTTACATATATACATATTATATATA
>NC_134777.1:95530222-95542722 GCF_046742065.1 Oratosquilla oratoria
TAATATTAATTTATTCATAAATGTTCATAAAATTTAATATTATGTACACACACACACACACAATATATATATATAATATTATATATATATATATATATACATATATATATACATATATGTGTGTGTGTGTGTGTGTGTGTGTGTGTGTGTGTGTGTGTGTGTGTGTGTGTGTGTGTGTGTGTGTGTGTGTGTGTGTGTGTGTGTGCGTAAAAAAGATACATTCATTTATATATACAGATATTTACACACACATATATGTATTATATATATACATATATATACATTATATATATATATATATAATGACAAATGAATAGACACCAAGAAAAATATATTTCTGCTCTTATCTAATGCTTAATGTTATTCAAATTGACCTAATATATTATATTTACCCAGATTTATGTTTCAGCTTACATGCAAGATTAATCAAGCATGCCACCAACCAAAGGAGCAGTAAACTTACCTGAATTTCAGCGAGGTCGTATTGTGAGTCAACATGAAGGTGGACTTAGTCAAAGCAAAATATCTGAAAATCTGTCAATACCCCTTTCTACTGTTAATAGAGTGATCTTACAATTGACCAGAGAGGGCAAGAAGGACACAAAACCTCATTCAGGTCGTCGCGAGCTCTTAAAAAGAACCTTGCATTTTGTCAAAAGAAATGTCGAAGAGGATCCACGTTGCAAGGCATCTGACATAAAAACACAAATTTATGTCAGTCCCAGAATCAGGTATCTCCACAAGCTTGGTTACTATGGCAGAGCTGCAAGAAGGGAACCACTCCTTCCTCCTGCCAATATCAAGAGCAGAAAAGATTGGGCTGTTGAGATGATGGAGAAACCTGTGGCCTTTTGGAGCACTGTCATTTTCTCTGACGAGTCACGATTCGCATTATTTTCGGACACTGGAAGAGTGTGGGTCTGGAAACTCTGTTGTAATGAATTTGACCTCAAAAGACTGCAACCAACAGTGAAATATGGGGGCATTTCAATAATGGTATGGGGTGCAGTTTGGAGTGATGGTCGATCAGAGCTTGTGGAGTGTTAAAGAAACACCAATTCAGGCAAATATGTTTCTATATTAAAGGAAGGACTCATTCCATTATTCACCAGTGGTAGAATGAGTAAAAATATTTTCCTATTTAAATAAGTTGGAGCTCCCTGCCACACTGCTCAAGCAATACAAAATTGGTTGAGCCAAAATGTGATCAGGAAACTTCCATGGCCAAGTCAGTCACCAGATATAAACCCTATTGAACACCTCTGGGGCAAATTAGACCGAGAACTTCGCAAAAAGAACAGGAAGCCATCTTTAAAGTCCGAACTCTTAGGATTACTACGGGAAACATGACAAGAAATCCCTCAAAATGATATTCATGAACTAATCACTAGTATGCCTAGAAGGGTCCTTGCATTAAAAAAAAGCAAACAGGATGTTACCCAAGTATTAGTTATTCACATTGTGACCATTTATAAGCACTTTAATTGTATCAATTGCTTGTTTCATAGATTAAACGATTTCTCTTGATGTCTGTATATATATATATATATATATATTAGATAGATAGATCGAGAGATAGACAGATAGATTGATAGATAGGTAGATAGATAGATAGATATTGGCATACATGTAAACATGTTTGATTGAAGACTAGAGTTAATTCTGTATCCTCCATCTTTTTGGTGATTTTCTCAATTTTCTGAATGGAGTGCCAATAAATCGAAGGAAGATTAAATAGCAGACTACAATAAGAACATAAGAAATGTGTGTTCAAACATGCACTAATAACCACCAGTAATGTTCAAATAACGAATCACAGTGCTTTTCAATAATTACACATGACGTGATAATACAGCAGAGGTACACATTGGCGAGCAAGCCAGCATGAGAAAAGAAGTAGAAATACGTGGAGGGCAAAAATGGAGGATCTGGTAATGTCAACAAGCCAAATGTGTACAAATTAAATTGTTTCCCTATTTATTCACTTCTAAAGTCATCCAATTTATATAGATCTAGGTTAAGGTTTGCAGTTGTGCCTTCATTCATTTCCTATCTACAATATTCTTGTTATGATTAATGGCTTCAGCATTTCCACAGTCAATTTGATTGAAATAATTAGAATATGTTAAAATACCATTAGATTAATTTCCACCCCTAATATACTTATTATGTTGACCAAACCAAAGTTTAAATTATTTAGAAATAATTGCACAGTTTATAAAAAAGTAATAAACACAACCTTTTTAATATATATATATATATATATTATATTATATATATATATATATATATATATATATATATATATACAGTATATATATATATATGTTTTAATGAAATAGTGTTCTTCAAAACCACATTGAAATATTTAAATAATTTGAGAAACCAATCAGATTTTCTTGACAGTGGAATTAAGTTGCTTTTAACACAGTTTTATTTTGACTGTCAGGCTATAATATTTGTTCTGGCACTTTTACAAGAAGTATAAAGACCATATTTAAAGAATTTGATTTTAAAATCCGTGTCATAACTATTTCATATTTCGTCATCATTGGGTGCAGATACGCAAAGCCCTGAAAGACACAGATGAAGAAACGGTGCCGAGATTGCCTGCTTGGATAGAAGCGCTTGTAAAATAATGTCCACACAGATGAAAAGACAGTGTTTCATGCTGTCAGGTTGGGGAGAATAATAATTAAACGGTCTTGTTGATTCTATCACGTTCACACTTCAAATACAAATGCAAGATGTTCTAACATCCCATTTCTGTGATGTTCTGTTCCCACAATGAGAATGTGTTGAAATTCGGTGTATATCACAAGCCAACCTACGTAGGTTCGCATATAACCTATTCATTTTCCCATCCCAGTAAAGTAGCAACATGACAATCAAATTTGAAGTGCCACTCAGTACGAAAGGGATCACTGAGATAAGCTATAGTTCCTTTGCTATCGACGAAATGCCACAGAGACGAATAAAATAGTCTGACGGCATTGGTAATCAAATGAAAAATGTCATACGGCTCTGAATGGTTAATGGAGATGGATTCCTATGTTTTAGAATATGGAAAATAGAGATAGAAGGACAAAGGATTCGGGGATTGTTGGGAAAACAGAGTATTATTTTAAGTGCTTTGTCAAAAACGACTAGTCCTTCTATCCTTGTGGACAATATCTTGTCGAAGTGATGGATTCATAGTAGTGGTAAAGGGGAGAGAGGAATAGAGGAATTGATGGGATAGAGGATCACCTAAGGAAGAGTTCACACAAGATAGAACACGATGGAAGAGCAATCCAAGAGGATAATAAGGAAGACAGTTGTTTAAAATGATGAAGAGGAGTACACCTTGATCAAGACGACTGACCCTTTGGTGTATTAAAAAACATTTTTTTTTTTTTTTTTAGAGAGAGGGGGGGAGAGGGATACGAAAAAAAGGAAAATTCACAAATAAAAAAATTTGCGAAGAAAGTGTATCAAATACTAGAGTCAAAAACAAGGGAAAGATTTTTGTCTCTGAAATAAATTAGCTGATACTGTTGTAGCTTTGCCTTCCCACGCAGACGCTGGAAACGTGTCCCAACATATCCCCTCCATGCTGACACCATTTCCCTCATAAATCCGAATTTTGGACCGAAAACTGAGTGATGCTCCTCGTATACTCTTGAAAGAAGCCTCAGCCTCAACGTCTTGTGGTACATTTGACCCGACGTGACCCAGCCTGACCTGCCTGCTATCGCAGTTCAAAGTAAAAACGGCGAAATACGTCAATGTGCTTAAGGTTCACATTGGGCCGATTCTCGTCAAGTGATGAGAATTCGTTCGAGAAGAAACGACTTTGGTTCCAATTTTTTTTTTTTTTTCCGAATCTTCAAAAGTCAAATTACCTGTGTCATATACTGAGAAGCTAGATAACGAAATAAGAGAAATTAAAAATATGCAAATATTAGGCACAATGTTGGAATGTTCTTATGGAAGTCTAAAATACTGAAAGCTAAATCTTCCTTTAGTTATTCAAATTCACAAACAAAGCATTGAGAAGCGAGTTTTAGGGTAACTGTGGCGTTGTAGTTACAAGGACGATGCGTCGCTGTTTCTTGATGTTGTTCTTTGGAATACAGTGAAACACTGATACTCTGTCACAAATTATACCAAATTTGTAGCTTGGACAGTTTTCCGAAGAGCATGGTTTGTTGTTTCCTGCTATCGCGAAGCTATTATGACCATTTTTAACCACCTTTTCGCGGCAGATGGGGGAAGATTCCCCTTGCTGAATGAAATCGCCTAGCAGTACGTACAATAAACGCCTAAAGTCGTGTAAGATATCAAGAGGCCTAACATAACCGTTTGCTTCCTGTGGTGTTCTCGTCCTAGTGTGAAACCAGGTACTGGCGCTACAAGAGGTGGTGACGTCAAGTCGCGTGCAATTATGTCGGTGTTGCATTTCCTCCGCCACATAATTTCCTTGATGCTCTAACCTTGTTTCCGTCGCTCTCAGAGTACTGGTCTCGGAGAGAGCCCCCCCCCCCAAACTACCTACTCACCCACTACCTACTCTCCACCCACCCCACCTTTCTATTACTGGTGTATGTATGCGACCAAGATCTCCAGGAATTGTAAAGAGGAAGATGTGTTCTAAATGGTAGACAGGGAACAGAAACTGAGATGTTCTCTAATTAATGCCCAGCGGATGTGCGGTAAATGAGAGGATTGTAGTTTATATCCAGTAACCTAAGACCTCAGAGTTTATAATCATGAATTAATAAATTCAAACAGAGTCCGATTTTCACTTCCCATTGTTGATTTTGAGTTTTTGGGAGGGAGCAATGGCTAGTTTAACAGGCCCCTAGCTACTTATTGCGCTAAGTCAATTGGGCATGGATAACTAGCAACCCCGTGTACACTAGGAACTTAGTGAGACAGAGTTCTGTTCCCTTTCTAGATCAAGGTGTGAAATGGAAAAGAAAATTAACGCAAGTTGAAGTAACAGAGGGTCTATAAAGCTGGTTGGGGAATGATAGTGTCTTTACAAGGGGTGATAACTAACAACCCCACGTACACTAGGAATTCTGTGACACAGCGTTCTGTTGCCTTTTTAGATCAAAGAGTGAAATGGAAAAGAAAATTAACGGAAATTGGAGTAATAGAGGGTCCATAAAGCTGGTTGGGGGGAGGGGGATAGAGCGTCTTTACAAGGGGTGGTAAACGCAATACGGTTCAGTCACGAGTAGGGAGAAGGAGTGAAATTCTCGTGTCATAAAACTTTACAACAGCCATCACAGAAGGACCATCCGAAGGTCACAAAACATTCAGAAACTCTCATCTTGGACTTGGTAGATGTCTCATGAGGTGAAATGAGGAACTTATGCACCGGAAAAGGTCTCCTCACTTTTGCCAACAGTGCCCTCTGATGGATTCAAACGAGGGTCCTCGTCTCAGATTTCTGGAAGACTTCGTGCGGTCCTGTGGCTGTCAATGTGATGGGAGTCGTGATATTACGACCCCCCCCCTCTTTAAACTTCTTCCATTCGTGATAATGGACTTTTCAAAATGTATCGGACTAAAGCGCCGTGAGAGGGCTGTTCGAAGCCCCAAAAGTCAGCGCGTGACGTCAGTAAGGACATACGGTCTCAAACACCCCCCCGTGTGTGTGTGTGTGTGTGTGTGTGTGTGTGTGTGTGTGTGTGTGTGTGTGTGTGTGTGTGTGTGTGTGTGTGTGTGTGTGTGTGTGTGTGTGTGTGTGTGTGTGTGTGTGTGTGTGTGTGTGTGTGTGTGTGTGTGTGTGTGTGTGTGTGTGTGTGTGTGTGTGTTTGAGCAAGAACGATCATTAAACTGAAAGGAGGCACTCAGGCACCATTCACAGGACGAAAGTGATACAAAAGTATTTCCCAAAGGGAACTATTATTATTGCTTTCGCACATGGTGATCTAGTTGTTTTGTCATCGAGTGATGTAATTATTGACAAGTGATCATGAGAATGCAACCAGCACTGTTTATCGATGTCGCAATGATCAAACTTATGGTAACCAACTGTGGTGGACCGATAATAATAGAAAATAAATAAATAAATAAATGAAAAGAAAATGTAACGTGAATAGAAAAAATTGATAGTAACGAGGTGACTCGAACCTGGTTAGGCAAGGTAAGATTAAGTAGTGATGAACTAGGTTAGTTCCGGTTAAGTTTGGTTAGGTCAGGTCAAGTTTAATTTTGGTTAGGCTAGCTTAGGTTAATCTTGGTCAAGTATTGATAGTATATTGATAACAACTTTCCAAAAATGTAATGAAGTAGTTCAAACTTTCACCCTCTTTCAGCACCATTCATACGAAAGTAAAAGCCTAAAACTTTAGACTCCTTCCACATGTATCGACTTTTCGCCGTGGTCCGTCCACAACACGACGTCGTGCTCTCATATAACCATGGGTGTCTTTGGACACTTTTACACTTCCCGCCCACTACCACAACCACGTGTGAAAGCGTCCACGTACGGCAAAAAGTCGATACGTGTGAAAGCGTCCACGTACGGCAAAAAGTCGATACGTGTGAAACGAACCTTACGGTCTTTTCGACGACTTAGTAATAGTCTCACTTATTGCATGCAGTGCGTTTTGTCTGAACGCGCTCCGCCTGCCCGTCCGCCCTTGGCGATAATGCGGAATCTCTGACACTTGTGCATTGGGTTCTGGCAGGGAGACGCAGTTGCAAAGAGAGGAGAGGAGACTTCATGTTTATGGATGAGCGGTGTGGACTCCCTTGGGTCAATCAACGACCCAGACGACGTAGGGGACCTCCAGGGCTCGATGGTTTTAATAATTGTGGGAAAGAGGAAGGACACCGTGTATATACAAGTAGTGGTGAGGAGCTTACGCCAGAAGGCGCGTAGCTGCGGCCGAAACAGTCACCTTTACCCTATGTGCTTGGACTATTGGTGTAAGTGATTAACAGTCACCGCTGAGAATCAGAGAAAAGTGCGGGATTCGAACACACAATTAAGTGAATGCGAGAAGAGCACGTTTCCAATTACGCCACCGGTGCACTATATAGGAATGGATGATGAAATACAAATAACACAAACGGTTATGAATTCACTAGACATATACTAAGTCGAAACAATAAATTACACTATACGGAGACAGCACAATTCAAACCTCTACCCTGGCCATGTAAAATACTTCAAGAGTCGTTTGATTACGACACTTCGTTCTTCATAAAATGCTGACGATAAAATCGCGTGCCTTTCATGATTATGTACCCATATTATCCAAGTATACACCCAGGTTATAAACTCGTTACCAAATTCCTTTGATAACTAAGAGAGAAACATTTTCCTTAACACACTGATTAAGCGTGCTTACAACAATCTGAAAACTTTTTAGATTGTCCGACACGCAACTGACAGACTAAAGTGGATGAAATCGAAATTTTACCGGACGTGTTAATAGCTACTTATGTTTTCCGTCTTTATCTATTATATATATATATATATATATATATATATATATATATATATATATATAACCAGATGGTGATTGGAAATTGGTTTACAAGAAAAGTCTCATACGGAAAAAGTGAAAAACAAATTACGCTACATTTAAAGATCTAAATTTATTTGGAACTGCACTGCGTAAACACTTCATATACGTATGAATATACATATACACACATATACATACACATACACACACATATACATACACATACACATATACATACATATATATACACATATACATATACACATATACATATACACATATACATATACACATATATACACATATACATATACATATACACATATACATATACATATACATATACACATACACATACACATATACACATACACATATACATATACATATACACATATACATATACATATACATATATATACATATACATATTCATATACATATACGTATACACATACATATACATATACACAGACATAGGCATATACATATACACAGAAATATACATAGACATAGACATAAACATAGACACAGACACAGATAAAGACATGAAGTGAAAAAATCGCGCATGGAGCTACTCCTCTGCTACCAAACATTGCCTTAACCATGCGTGCTTGGACTCCCAAGACAAGCAACCAGTAGCTGTGGGAATCGAACGTGAGTCCCTTCCTGTTTAGTTGAATGAAACTGTAACGCTGATCACAAAACAGAGGAAGAACGAATATGCCACTAAGGAGGAAAGATTCATAGAGACATTAATCTTTCAGTACGACGTGTTGTCTTCAGTCGAAAATTTGTAGATAATGTATCAAACTGTCAAAAGCTTATGATGGTGTGTCAACCAGGCAAAGTAATCATGAACCTTCTAAATACTGAGATACTCGTAATCTCTTCGAAAATAAATGTTCCTCTGATCCAGAGCAAATTTTGTATGTTGTATATGTGGATTTATATGTGTGCATGAGTTCATGCGCTGGTGCACATATGTGTGTTTACAAGTGTATACAAACGTACATATCTGATAATATTTATGCATGTACATACATGTCAGTGAATGCATATATTTCCATGTATACGTGTGTATATACGTGCCTGAATATGTGAAATGTCTCAATATGCATACCTATGTCCGTGTTTGTGTGAATGTATTATCATGTCTGCTGGTCTGTATTGATGCAATGTCGATAAATTAACCGATATATGCTCGCATGTGTGAGGGCTCGGAATAACGCAGTCCTCTTCATCCCGCCCAGGTATACTCCCAATCTCTCTGTCTCGTCTCTCAGTTTCTCTTCGTCTCTGCCTCTGACTTTGCTTCTGGTTCTGCCTCTGAGTTTGCCATTGGCCCTGCCTCTGGCCCTGCCTCTGGCCCTGCCTCTGGCCCTGCCTCTGGCCCTGCCTCTGGCCCTGCATCTGGCCCTGCATCTGGCCCTGCCTCTGGCCCTGCCTCTGGCCCTGCCTCTGGCCCTGCCTCTGGCCCTGACTCTGGCCCTGACTCTGGGCCTGACTCTGGCCTGACTCTGGCCTGACTCTGGCCCTGACACTGGCCCTGACTCTGGCCCTGACTCTGGACCTGACTCTGGACCTGACTCTGGACCTGACTCTGGACCTGACTCTGGACCTGACTCTGGCCCTGCCTCTGGCCCTGCCTCTGGCCCTGCATCTGGCACTGCCTCTGGCACTGCCTCTGGCCCTGCCTCTGGCACTGCCTCTGGCCCTGCCTCTGGCCCTGCCTCTGGCCCTGCCTCTGGCCCTGCCTCTGGCCCTGCCTCTGGCCCTGCCTCTGGCCTTACCTCTGGCCCTGCCTCTGGCTCTGACTCTGACTCTGACTATGGCTCTGACTATGGCTCTGACTATGGCTCTGACTATGGCTCTGACTATGGCTCTGACTATGGCTCTGGCTCTGCCTCTGCCTCTGCCTCTGCCTCTGGCTCTGGCTCTGGCTCTGGCTCTGGCTCTGACTCTGACTCTGGCTCCATCTAAATCACCCGCTCATTCATTCTCTCACCCACTCACTCATTCTCTCACCCACTCACTCATTCTCTCACCCACTCATTCGCTCTCTCTCTCTCTCTCTCTCTCTCTCTCTCTCTCTCTCTCTCTCTCTCTCTCTCTCTCTCTCTCTCTCTCTCTCTCTCTCTCTCTCTCTCTCTCTCTCTCTCTCTAGTTAATTGTTGACCCGAAGCATATTCAAATTTCATCGCGTTGCAAAAAGACACATTCACAACTGCAGGGCTACGGGATACGAACTAAAGTGTAGCGTGCAGCAGGGCAAGCAAGTACGCTTCCCCAAATTAGGAAAGGAGTACACCCCCTTCCCCCTCTCTGGCAACCACGGTGTTAAAAGGTCTAATTGCCCCGGGGTTGTCGAGGCCGCCCCTTCCTTCCTCGCCGCCATCGCGGCCAAAAAATGCAATTGGATTAGAATACCTGAATATATTTGCATTGCAATTGATATACCAGAACTCTGCCTCCTTCCCCTTCCCCATTAGTCTCCTGCTTCCCTCGAACGTACACACGGAAACCGCAATTTCTGGTCCACCTCAACTGGACGCGGGTTCAGGGGCCAAATTTATAAACGATATCTAACCCCTTAGTCTAGACATATATCTTCAGTATAGCGGAGATTTTACCTAAATCAGCTGTTCATAATGTCGAGCTTATGTCTAGACATAAGCATTTAGGTCGCCGACATAGGGATTTAGGTAAAGTCACCACCATTAGGGTTAGGATTTTTTATAAATTAGAGTTAGGATCTTTTATAAATCCGGCCCCAGGACTCTCTCCGTCCTTTCCGGATGACAAGTCACCCTGTGAGAAAAGACAGACAAAAAAATTCCCTATGAAACTTATGGATTATTACTTTGTGTATGTCACAGTTCTGATCATCTTGGTGGATTCAGTGGCAAGGAGCATAACATGACTGTAGAGATGACTTCATGTATAAGTATATAACAATTTATTCCCTAAAACATCCCTCCTCCTCCTCCTCCTCCTCCTCTTCCTCCTCCTCCTCCTCCTCATGATTTTTCACCTCCTCTCAAACCTCCTCCTCCTCTTCCTCCTCTTTATCCGCTTACTCGTAAATCCCCTCCTCTTCCTCCTCCTCCTCCTCCTCCTCTTCCTCTTCCTCTTTTTCCCCTTCCTCCTGCTCTTCCACTCCCTTCATCTCACTCTTGTTCTTATCCGCGCACCGCCCGTCGGCTAATCCATCTCCACCCGTAAGTGTGGCTGTGTTGTGTCGTGTCCAAAACTTTTTTCCTGAGTTTAAACAACTTTAAATTCACGTGGAGGAATTGCCAATGAACCATGATGCGTGCCTCTGTTTCTGCATGAACATGAAGTTGTGTTTGTGTTTGTGTGAGTGAGAGTGAGAGTGAGAGTGAGTGTGAGAGAGAGAGAGAGAGAGAGAGAGAGAGAGAGAGAGAGAGAGAGAGAGAGAGAGAGAGGCAGACAGACAGAGACAGAGAGAGACAGAGACAGAGACATAGAGACAGACAGTCAGACAGACATATAGGTAGACAGATAGATAGACAGACAAGCAGACAGACAGACAGAAAGAGACAGAAACGGACAGAGAGAGAGAGAGAGAGAGAGAGAGAGAGAGAGAGAGAGAGAGAGAGAGAGAGAGAGAGAGAGAGAGAGAGAGAGAGAGAGAGAGAGAGAGAGAGAGAGAGAAGCCCTGGGTCCGAATGTGATATAATTATATCTTTTCAATTACATTCTATTCGGCAATATTTAATTCTAACTTTTTCCACAGCTCTGTAGGCTTTCTTTTAACTAAATCTTGATGATGCAGAAATTATATAAACTCCACGCGTAACTTGTACATATTTATTTCGAAGCACTAATTGCTTCTTCAGAGTTTAGTACAAAAGTTAATACAGAAGATAAAAACCTGAGACAATATATTCAAAACAAGAGTTGAAGTAGAGCTCATGCTATGTGGCAATGTTTGCGTCAATTGTATTCCGTAGATTGTTTAATATTCCTGAGGCTTTGCATGGACGTAGGAATAACGGAAGGCAGGGACGATCTAGTGAATGCACTGTTTGTTGAAGCTTTATCTAAGCCTGTCAGTACTGTATGTATTGCTTTGGACACTAAATGGGGACTTTTTCTAAAATCTAGTGTTACTTATAACTTCTTGAAATGAGGATCTATCCTTAAGTTCTTTTTAGTGGGATTAAAATCACACTAAAATTTATAAATTGAATCTTGCGACCGGGCTATGTCATGCGTGTTTTAATGAATATCTTGGACATCTTAAGGCATTATTACGTTGGTCTGCTCGTGGGGCTCCACTGTAGGGGCATCACTGTTCTGTATGAGGCTTGTAGCACAGGAGGGCTGGAAAAAGCAGAGGAATTTGGTCTGGAATCCTTCTGGAGGGGCAATTCCACTTCTCAAAACTTTTTTGATCGCACAGTCTTCTTGTAGAAAAGAATGAAGGTGATGGTAGTGTTAATGGTGAGGGGATTTGTGCAGAAGTAGTCATGATCAGTTGAGGGGATTCAGGAAAAAAAAAAAAGTCGTGAAGACCCGCCATAGATTTTTAAATTTGACATGAAAGTCAGCCAAGCTGTTGCAGGGTGCGACCGCTCCACAGGCGAAATCTACAACCACACTGCGTTTGTAGGCTGCGTAGCATTCTCCCTGAACGTTCTTGGTGGTACCAATGCATTTAGACTTAATTGGTTTTGATGAAAGAACGACTGATGTCAATGAGAACATCTAAGAACAGGAGACGCTGTTTCGTGTTAGATGAAGTGAAGAACCGATTTCAGATCAAAGATGATCTAACGGACTTTGTTAACGTTGGCCACGTTATTCTAAACTTCGTCAACGAAGCGACCATAAACCTAAGCCTTCTCAAAAAAAAAAAAAAAAAATCACTGACGCTACCCATGGCGAACCAACTATCAGACTATAAAGAAGGACATCGTGGGACCGAGAGGACGCTTCTTTGGTGCAGACATTGAGTTCGAGGATTTTCTCTGGGAGGTTAAAGGGCGAGGCGTCACAGTG
>NC_134777.1:95547722-95550222 GCF_046742065.1 Oratosquilla oratoria
TGTGTGTGTGTGTGTGTGTGTGTGTGTGTGTGTGTGTGTGTGTGTGTGTGTGTGTGTGTGTGTGTGTGTGTGTGCCTGTGTCTGTGTGTGTGTATGTGTGTCTGTGTGTGTGTATGTGTGCATGTGTGTGTGTGCGCGTATGCGTGCATGTGTGTGTGTGGGCGTATGCGTGCATGTGTGTATGTGTGTGAGTATGCGTGCATGTGTGCATGTGTGTGTGTGTGTGTGTGTGTGTGTGTGTGTGTGTGTGTGTGTGTGTGTGTGTGTGTGTGTGTGTGTGTGTGTGTGTGTGTGTGTGTGTGTGTGTGTGTGTGTGTGTGTGTGTGTGTGTGTGTGCGTGCGTGCGTGAGCAAATACGATATCGAAATTATACACGATAATATAACGCAATTTCTATAGCATTGTCCCTTTCCCCCGCCTTATTTCATCGGGTTTTTTTTTCTTTTTTATCGTCTACTTCTTCTCACTATATTCCAGCTTACGTACCCAGCTATTCCTTTTATTCTAGTTCCTTTTAACGTTCGATTTGTCAAAAATGCCTTCACACTTTCGTCTTTTCTCTTGTTCCCTTTCTTCCTCCCCCTTTCATCAGCTCCTTCTCCTCTCCCCTTTGTCAGATGTTTGCCCCTTCTTCAACCTTCTACTAATTATCGTTTCATTTGATTTTGTTTTTTCAGCTTCTCCTCCATTCCCCTTTCGTTCCTCTCGCTTACGTTTTAGTACTTTTCTCTATTTCTTCTTCCGATTCTCATCATACTTCTTCTTCTCGTGTTTGATATGAAATTCGAATGTGCGAGTAATCTATTCTTTTTCTTTTATAGTTTGTGCTTGGCTTTTCGATTTCTTTTACTTTTGTAATTTCATAGTGATAGTCACTGATTTCTTTTTAAACTTACAGAGGCACTGTCTGGGGCTTTGGATCGATCTGAGGTTGCCTGTGTGCATTCGGTCATATCACACATATATACATGCGTACATACACACGTACACACACACGCAAAAACATACGTAGATATACACTACATAAGCAGATATATATATATATATATATATATATATATATATATATATATATATATATATATATGTTTGTATGTATGTATAAAATCTCAGTTGTAATAGGAGTTAAGGTTTTGCCATAGCAAAATTCCACCCTTCGAAATCCCCTTAGAGAACTTCCCTACCCCCCACCCTGGCCCCCTCCAATCCTCCCCTTGTCCACTAACCCCCCCACCTCATCAGCCTTTTCTTTTACCGAGCTGCAATTATTTTCATTGTTGTCTGATTTCTTGGAAGTCCTAGCGTCAGCCCGCCCACTCTCCTCCATCCTTCCTCTCCCACCCCTCCTCTCTTTCTTCATCCATCCTCTCTCACTTATTCTCCCTCTTTTTGACTTCCTCCCGCCCCCCCCTCTTTCTTTTTCTTTAACCTCGTCTCTCTTTGACCTCTCCGTGTCTGTTCTGGGATTTTAAGGCTTTCTCCTGGTTAACTCCAGAGGATTTTATTCCGTTGCTAGAGGTCAACACAGGCTGAAGTTTTTAAGTGTATTTCTTCATTTCCCAAAATTTAAGAAATTATATCATCTTAACTGACATCGACCGATTTTGTTCAGTTGGGAAAAGGTGGTCTCAGACTGGACAAAGGTCTCTCTCCTGTAAATGGACACATACTAACTCTCCAGCTCTGAATTCTCCTTATTCCAATCCTTTCCGTCACTTTACCATCTTTAATTTACTCTTTTATTTATTATTTTTTATTATTTATCTAATTTACTAAATTCACTTTACCCCGAGCATCCTCTAGCATTGCCAGGCCCTAGGTTCTCAGTCTCGGCCTCTTCCTCTCCCTCTCATTCTTAGGTGGAAACGGACATGGAACTGCCTAGTGTAGGCCGTATGGTCTATTACAGTCTCCTCTATTCATATGTTCTCATGTTCTCATATTCTTTCTCTTTCTTTTTCTCTCCTGTCATGTACTTTAATTTCTTTTTTGTCTTATTTTCTTCTGACATCTTGGTTGGCGAAACTACATCGTAATACTTTACTTCGGCAATTCTTTCTCATATATACTTCTCTTCATTTTGCCTCGCGACACTCAACCTCTTCCTCTTGTTCCTCCTCCTCCTCTTCCCCTTCCTTCTCTTCCTTAACCTCCTCTTCCTCCACTTTCTCAACCTCCTTCACCTCCTCCTCTTCCTCCACCCCCTCGTCTTCCTTCACCTCTTCCTCCTCCTCCTTCTTCTCTTCCTTTCTTTACTTCTCCTACACATCCTCTTTAGTTGTTTTCATCCAGAAAAAATTGCAGATTTCTCTTATTACCTGTTTTGCTTGTTATGCATCTCGCACTACTCTTCTTCACGATCCCCACTCGTTCTCCTTATCGTCGTCCTTCTGAGTCTCCTCCCCGATGTCAGCGTCAGCATCCTCTAATCCTCTTTCTTCACATGTGTGTGTGTCTTATCTCCTCTTCCTCCTCCTCGTCGTCGTCGTCATTATTATCG
>NC_134777.1:95555222-95572722 GCF_046742065.1 Oratosquilla oratoria
AAGATGTTCGATAGAATCTCTGATGATAGTTTCCATAATTTTTCCTGTGATTGAAGTCAAACTTATAGGCCTGTATTTATTTGGTTTCTTTTTGTCACTGTAGTTATGGTTGTTTATCGTGGGTTTGGAGGGTGAGGAGGAGAATGAATGGAGGAAGAGGAGGATCAAAGAAAGAATGGTAAGAAGTAGGGAGGGACTGGGAGAAGATGGGAGGTGGTAAGGAATGAAGAGAAGTATGGGAGGAATATGGAGGAGATTTGTAAGGGGAAAGGAATAATAACGAAAAGGTGGCATTAAGGGTTTTTTTTTTTTTTTCGAAAACATTGAAAAAAAGGTTCCTGTGAAGACCCAAATGCAGCTTTAAAAATAGACAAATAGTAATTCCAATAGTATGTACGCATGTATGTATGTATGTATGTATGTATGTGTGTGTGTGTGTGTGTGTGTGTGTGTGTGTGTGTGTGTGTGTGTGTGTGTGTGTGTGTGTGCGTGCGTGCGTGTGTGTGTGTTTTCGAAAAGACGGAGAGAAGAGTGCGCAGCAAAGACTCAGAAGCGCCTCTGGAAAGGAATATTTTTTCGAGAAGACATAGAGAGAAAAAAAAGGTTTGCAGCGAAGACTCAAAAGCGTCTCCAAAAATGCAAAGAAGGAAACCTGGTAGCAGATTTCTAATGAAGCCTCGACAGAGTCCGAACAAGGATCACCAATGGGGAGAGCATAGAAGAAGAAGGAGGAGGAGGAAGAGAAGGAAGAAGAAGAGCTGGAAAACAAAGAGGACTTGGAGCAGGAGGAACAGAAGGAGCAGGAAGAGCACAAGCAAGAGTAGGAAGAACAGGAGGAGGAAAAGCAGGTTAAAGAAGAGCAGCAGCAGGAGGAACATAAGAAGCAGGAAGCGAAGGAATAGAAGGAGGCTGAGAAAAAGGAAACTGAGAAGAAGCAGGAGAGTGAGCAGGAGGAGGGCCAGACGAAAGAGGAGGAGGAAAAGGAAACGGAGAAAGAGCAGGAGCAGGAGGAGGAGAGGAGGAGATGAGGAGGGGGAGGAAGAGGAGGGAAGAAGCCGAAAGAGTAAGCGGAGATTAATCAAAGATCGAGGAAAGGCCTGACACCGAACTGAAGACAGGGAAGTCTTAGAAAAGAGAGTGAAAACAGAGAAAACGTGATAAAATGGAAGTAAAAAAGAGAAAAGTGAAAGTATAAGAAGCAGAAGCAAGGGGAGGAAAAAAGAGGAGGAGCGAATTGAGGAATGTAAAGATAAAAGCATATTAAGAAATTGAGGAGGAATATAGAGGACTGAAAGAGAACAAGATACAAAGAAATCAGAAAAGGAGAAGACGTGCCATGACATAAGACGTGAGGTCGTCTATCTTATGTATTGTTTCATTCAATGTCTTCTTCCTCCTCCTCCTCCTCCTCCTCCTCCTCTTCTTCTTCTTCTTCTTCTTCCTCTTTCTCATCCTCCCCATCCTCCACATTCTCCCTATCCTACTCATTCACCCCATCCCCTATCCTCCCCATCCTCCACCTCATCCTCTCCATCCTCCTCCCAGTGCTAATCCTCAATCTCATCCTCCTCATTCTCCCCATTTTCATTCTCCCCATCCTCATCCTCCCTATCCTCACCATCCTCCTCCACATCATAATTATCCTCTTCATCCCCATTCTCTCCAGCCTTATCATTCTCCCCATCCTCCTCATTCTCCCCATCCTCCACATTCTCCCCATGCTCCTCATTCTCCCTATCCTCCTCATTCTCCACATCCTTCCCATCCTCCCCTCACACTCAGCTTCCCATCCTCTTCCTCGTCCTCTCCATCCTCATCCTCATCCTCCCCATCATCCTCATTCTCTCCATCCTCATTCTCCCCATCTTCCTCATCATCATCTTCCTCATCCTCGCCATCATCTTATTCATCCTCACCCTGCCCATCATCATCCACATCATCATCATCCACATCATCATCATCCACATCATCATCATCCACATCCTCATCCTCCCCTTTATCATCCTCCCATCATCATCCTTGCTCTTTCCATTCTCCTCATTCACCCATTCATCTTCATTCTCCCCATCATCATTCTCCCCATCTTCCCCATCCTCATCCTCATCATCACCATCATCATCCTCATGCTCCCCATCCTCATCTCCCTCATCATCCTTATCTTTATCCTTCTCATCCTCCCCAGCTTTATTTACATCCTCCCCACCCCGTCATCTTTCCTATCCTCATTTACATCTTCCCTATCCTCATCCTCCCCATCCTCATTCCCATTCTTACCATCCTCATCCTCCCCATCCTCCTCATCCTCCACATCTTCTTTATAGAAGAGAAACATGTTCTTTGCTCTAAGGCCCAAAACACGGACGACAAACAGTTTTTGAAACCTGAGTGGAAAACGGTGACCAGGGAAACATGGGGAGGTGGAAGAAAGCCCCCACTAGGCCCGCTTGAATACAGGAGCTCTTTTCAAGCTCCTGCGGAACTACAAAAAGAAGAAACGAAGGAGATGCAAGAGAAGAAGAGAAGGGCAGTCGCTAGATCTCTGCCCACAAGTAAGATTTTGGTTGTAGGGTATAGCCAGGTGAGGTATTTAGACAGGGCCTTTTGTGACAAAGATAGGAAGCATAGGACTCAGGCGTGTTTTCCCCGGGACAGGGATAGGTGATGTTAGAGACAGGACTGAAGAGTGTACGGTCGGGGAAGGTGAGAGACCCATTCTTAGCTTGAGTGCAGAAGGTAATGACATAGGCAAGTTAGGGAATGAGGAATGATTTGTGCGTTTCCGGGATGTACTAGACAAGATTAAGGATAAGGGTGGGGTATTGTATATGGAATTCTTCCGAGGCGTAAAGTAAGAAGCATGTGGTATTCCAGGGTTATTGCAATTAATTGTATTCTGGCAAATCATTGTAAGACTAATGAGTGGCCATTTTCAGCAATTGGGATCGCTTTTACGGCAAGAACTATCTGTATACAAAGGATGGGATGCACTTGCTACCCAAAGGATTTCTACTCCTTGCTGAATCCCTTGAGCGAGATATAGACATCCTGCAGGGTTTTTTCGAGTAGATTACTTGGGAGGAAAAGTATCCGAATATAGTTTAGCCAATAGAAACTGCTCAGAGAAAGACTGTGAAAAGAATCACTTAAACAGGTAGAGGGAGGATACACTAAATATTTACTAAACAAACAGAAGGGCAATGAATAAAAAAATCTTTGTTGAGAGGTAAAACATGCGTAGAGAAATTTGATATTATAACTATTAATGAATCCTGAATCTGGTGGATAGACATTTCCTTTCGGAAATCGAGATGGGATATAAACTATTTCACAAGGATAGGGTATGCAGCAGGGCGAGGAGTAGCACTTCTCGTCAAAAACACAACCAATTGTATTATCAATAATTCGTTTAAGGAAGTGGAAATCACGGAATCTACTTGGGTGGAGATTATATGAAAGAATGATAAATTTATTGTCGGTATACCATACAGCCCTCCTAACCTAACCATTGAACAGACTGAACCATTGATTGAAGAAATTTGCAGGGCGTCCCAGTACATAAATTTTGTGATCATGGGAGATTTTAACTATAGAAACATTGCCTGGGAAAATTTAGTAGATCAGACAGCGTATATATATATATATATATATATATATATATATATATATATATATAAAGAGTATATATATATATATATATACTGTATATATATATATGTGTGTGTGTGTGTGTGTGTGTGTGTGTGTGTGTGTGTGTGTGTGTGTGTGTGTGTGTGTGTGTGTGTGTGTGTGCGTGTGTGTGTGTGTTATAATTGATACAAGATAACTTAAAACAAACGATAACCAGTCCTACGAAGGGTGAAAATACTCTGGACTTAACTCTTAACTAAAAATGAGGATCTAACGAGAAACGTACAAGACAAGGTGATAGCCTAGGCTGTAGTGAACATCAAGAAATAATATTTAATATTATATGGGAAAAACTGAATACTACGAATAACATTCTAGTACCTGACTTCAGGAGAACCAATTTTGAAAAGCTGAGGAAATATCTAGGACAATTGGTCACATACAATGCCAGCCCGGACAACAATGGCATAGTCACCTATCTAGATGAAAAGTATAGTGATGTCAGGTACACGAACATGGTCATTAGTGCAGTCAGGGGTCTAGATCAAGGTCGGATCACGGACGAAATTATGCATTACCCAGGTCAGGTCACATACAAGCCTGAGGTCAATAGCATGGCCATCGGTCTAGAGGAGATGTACAGTAACCTAACCACTATGATTTTGTTTGCACAAAATGATTTTATTCCACTAAAGGAGATACGAAAGAATACTATTACTCCCAAATGGATGAAGGACAAGCTGAAAAATGAGATCGGAATAAAAAGAGGACTTTACGTCAGAAAAAAAGGGATATACACCTTAGATCTAAATATAACGACATGGCTAGACTGAGCAAAAAGAACACGGGTACAGCGAAACGTAACTACGAAACTAAGGTTGCCAGACAAGCGAAATGCAACCCAAAGGACTTCTTTCATCTCTACAGAACAAAATGTAAGGAAGAAGAAATCTTGGTAGATTTGGAGCATAAAATGAGCGAGGCGTTTCATAAATATTTTCTCACGGTATTTACAAAGGAGAGGTTAATTATTGTACCTGATTGCGACCAAGTCTTCAGTTGGGATGAGGGAGGCAGACTAACATCAGCATCAGTAAAGAAGAAGTAGTTAAATAGATTGATAGACAAAGCTATAAAGTTTCCGAGTGCAGTCGATTTTTTTTTCCGAGAATACTCAAACAGTGTAAATTTGAAATGAGCAACCAGCTAACGGAAATGTTTGATAAGTCAGTAGATACAGGATTCGTGCCTATTTCTTGGAGACAGGCAAACGCCGTTCCTGTTTTCAAAAACAGTGATAAATCGTCTATGCATAATTACAGGCCAATCTGTTTAAAGTCGGTTGTAGGTAAAATGCTAGAATCAATAATAGCTAATAGAATTAGAGATCACATCGGGAGACATAATTTGATTCGTGACTTACAGAATGTGTTCATCAAGGACAAGCCATGTGCAGCTAATCTTCTGTCTTTTTACACTAATGTATACAAGGCGTTATATAACAATAATGATTACGATGTTATTTACCTTGATTTTAGCAAAGCCTTCTACAAGGTGCCCCACCAAAGGCTACTAAATAAAATCAAAGCTCGTGGCATAGAAGGAAAAGTGTTTGAATGGATTAGAGCATGGATCAGTGACAGAAAACAGAGGGTCACCGTTAACGGTGTAAAAAAAAACAAATAGGGGAGTGTTATTATTGGAATTTTCCAAGCTTCAGTATTGGGTCCTTTCTTCTTCATTATGTATATAAACGACTTGGACAATGGGGTTATCAAGGATGTTAGTAAGTTTGCGGACGATACTAAAATAGGACGCTAAATCAAGTCAGGAGAAGACGCCGGGATACTACAAATTGTTCACATGGCAAATAGGAGACTTCAATATTTCAAAGTGCAGTAAGTTAAACTTGGGTTTACACAACCAAGAAACCAGTTATAGCTTATATAACACCCTTCCAGAGAAAACCGAGTGCGAGAGACTTGAGAGTTGAGTCCTAACCTTAAACCCAGGAAACAATGCACTAGTGCCAGGAAGAGAGCTAACAGAGCATTGGGTTTCATTACGAGCACTAAGACGGTAACAAATAAAAATGCAGAGGTAGTCATCAAACTATCTAGCGTTAGTTAGGCCCATCCTTGGTTATGCGGTAGTTTTTGTGTCTATTCTACAGAATGGATATAAATTCACTAGAACCAGTACAGAGGAGAATGACCAAAAGGATACAAGGGCTCTGAATTTTTTTCTTACGAGAACAGGCTTTGGCACCTTAATTTACACTCTAGAAGGACGCAGAGTGCGGGGTGATCTAATAGAGGTGTTCGAGTGGATCAAGGACTTTAACAAAGCTGATGCAGACAAGTCATCTCATTAAGACAACAGGACAGAACTCGTAGTAATGGATTTAAATTGGACAAATTTAGATTTAAGAAGAAAATAGGCAAGAACTGGTTTACCAGTAGAGTGGTCAACGAATGGAATAGACTTAATAACCATGTAGTGAACGCTGAAACTATCGGTTGTGTTAAGAGAAAGTTAAATAAATTTATGAATGGGGATGATAGGTGGTAATGGACATGGATCTGCCTAGTGTAGACCTTATGGTCTTTTGCAGTCTCCTTCATTTTTATGTTCTTATCCTCCTCCCCGTCCTCCTCCTCCTCACCACCACCACCATCACCACCTTTCTCCTCTTCTTTCTCTTCTTTCTCCTCTTCCTTCTTCTCTTCCTCTTTTTTGGCTTCTTGACACTCTCCTGCTCCTCCTCCTCCTCACCACCACCACCATCACCACCTTTCTCCTCTTCTTCCTCTTCTTTCTCCTCTTCCTTCTTCTCTTCCTCTTTTTTTTGGCTTCTTGACACTCTCCTGCTCCTCTTCCCTCTGTTCGTCCTCCTGTACCTCTTCCTCTTTCTATCACTCCTCATCTTCCTCTTCCTCCTTTTCCTCCTTCCTTTCACTCCCTCCTGACGCTTATCCTGCTCCTCTTCCTCCTGGACCATTTTCTCTTGGTCCTTTTATATTCCTCTTCTTCATGCTCGTCTTCCTCCTCCGCTTTCCGTTCTTCATACTCATCCCCCTCCTATTCCGCACCCTCTCTCACTTCTATCAGACATTGTTTTCTAATATTCATCAACTCTTCTGTCTCCCTTTATGCAAATCTAGTTTGTTTATTTCGTCTATTTCCCCTTATCTAATTCTTCTCCCATTCTGCCTTTCGTCCCTTGTGCTATCGCTAAAATTCGATTATCCAATTCCTCTCGTCCCCCTGTGTTATTGTTTTTCTTTTTTCTCGAATTATACAAAAAAAAAAATAGAAAAGCACCTGATGACTATGGATTTTCCACCTTATCCTTCATTCTTTCTTTGTTTCAAAGGTCTTGTCTCTTCCTTCTTTTGCTCTTTCCTTCTTTTTTTTCTAAACTTTGTAAATTGATTCTTATCCTTTGTCTTTCTTTTCCTCCTTTACTTCACTTCCTTTTATCAATTTCCTTCATCGTATCCCTTACGTTTCCCGTTCTTCTTTGTCGTTTTCTTTTATCCCTTCTCATGTTGTACCACTGCACCCCATTTTCTTTGAATTGTCTTCATGTGGGTTGTTCCGGGCCAGTAATATTCACTGGTAAGGAAGAGTTTTATTCTACTGTGTATACACCTGTATTTTATCATTACTAACTTACACTTATGTTCAACCACATATTTTATCAATATATGTGTATGTCTATGTATGTGTGTATGTATATGTATGTACATTTATGTACATATGTATGTACATTTATGTATGTACATATATGTATATGCATATACGCATGCATGTTTGTATGTACGTACGTACGTATGTATGTACGCATGTATGTACGCTTGTATGTATACATACTATATATATATATATATATATATATATATATATATGTGTGTGTGTGTGTGTGTGTGTGTGTGTGTGTGTGTGTGTGTCTGTGTGTGTGTGTGTGTCTGTGTGTGTGTGTGTGTGTGTTTTCGTGAGTTTGAATGTACGTGAGTATTCGTGTGTGTGTGTGTGTGTGTGTGTGTGTGTGTGTGTGTGTGTGTGTGTGTGTGTGTGTGTGTGTGTGTGTGTGTGTGTGTGTGTGTGTGCGTGCGTGTGTGTGCACGCACGAAAGTATTACTGGAACGCTTACCCTTGCATTTCCCTTTTCACTTTTCCATTGTATTTAGAGACCAATAAAAAATAAATTAATCATCTGATTGTGAACAGAACAAATAATTCTAAGCCCTTGTATACCATTTCTCTGCGACTGTCACCAGATTATCCTATTCAGTTATTTGCGGTTCCGCTAGCAAACGATAATCGAACTTAATTAAGTCTATTACACCTTAACCCGTTTTAGGGGATAATCTCCATATTCAAACGAATCATCTTAACCTGGTTATTTTGGGTGTACTTCCCATAGCTAATTAGAATCCTTTGGCATTAGCTATGTTTGATGCCGTCGTGTCTCTGAGGAAGTTCCATAACTTTAAAGGTCACGACCTAACATGACACCATTTAAACGTTATTCCATTATAGGTCGACGTGCAAAATCATCTATTTGCTTTGGCTTTATCCCGATGTCATGTCATTCAGTTCGTTTTCATTATTTATCGTTTTATCTTATTTTCTCTCTTCTATCTTTTCTTTTGTCCCTCATCCCCTCTTCTTCCCCTCCTTCATCCTATTCTTTCATTTTCTTCCTTTTTTCCTTTATTTTTCCTATATTACCCACCTATTTTTCCTCTAACTTCGTCTCCTACTCGTCCTCCTCCACTCATTCTTTTCCATCCATTTCCCTTTCCGACCTCTTCTCCTCCTAATCCTCTTCGACTTCTTCCTCCTATTCATACACCTCCTCATCAAATTGCTCCCCCTCCTAATTTCGCTCTCTCCATTCTCCTCCTCCTCCGCTTTGACCTGCTACTTCTCTTCCTCGTTTCATTCCAGCCCTTTTCTTCCTCCTCCATCTTGGTTCCCTCTCAATCCTCCTCTTGCAACCCATTCCTCTTCCTCTTTTCCAAAACCGGCCAGACTCCTCAGAGTTCCCTTTTAGTCAGCTCGTCCCCACTGCCCCCTCTGATGGGTCTGTCCGTTCGCTCGCCCTGGTCTTCTTGATTAAAGAGAGAGGACCTACTTCCCATATTAGACCCCTCCTTTGAAGGATCTCCTCTCTTTGCCCCCTGTCCTAGAACTCCACACGATCCTTCTCCTCCCCTCCCTCCTCCACTTCCACCTCCCAATCATCATCATCATCCTCCCCCTCTCCATTCTACTCCCTCCTCTTCCCTCTACCTCATGTTCTTTCTTCATCTTCCCCAACAACCTCCCATTCCTCCTCCTTTTCCTCATCTCTCTTCCTACTCTTCCCCATCCCTCATTTCACTTATCCACATCCTTTGTTTCCTCCCACTTCTTCCTCCTCTTCCTCCCTCTTCTCATCCACTACCAATAATCGCCTATTTTCATTCCTCCCATCAATTCCCTCCACCCCTTCGTTACTTATGATTGATAAAATTCTGAGAGGTACATCTTTCTCCTTTCCTCCTTCTCCTCCTCCTCCACCCTCCTCCTCCTCCTTCTCCTCCTCCTCTACCCTCCTCCTCCTCCTTCTCCTCCTCCTCCTCCTCCTCCTCCTCCCTAGGCTCTTCCTCACCCAACTCCTCCTCTTCCTTCTTCTCCAGGTCCTCCTCCTCTTCCTTCTCCTTCCCCAGCTCCTCCTACTCCCCAGCTATTCCTCCTTCTCCTCCTCCTCTTCCTCTCTTGCATTTCCCTTTTCACTTTTTCTTTCCCCTTTCTTATATCTCGTCTGCTAAATTCCTCGTTATTTCAAATCTATTACTCCCAATACTTTATGTCATTCTGTTCCTTTGACACCAATGTTGCTCCATTTAGTCTCCGGACTGTACCAGAAAGATTTTGTCCCGGGTTCAGTCCAAAATCGATTCCGGGAAGGACACACACCCAGGGGGTCTTGGGGAAGAACCCGGGTGCGGCGCGCTGTAGCTGTGGTGGGGAAGCGGTTGCTCGGCAGACCAGGTAACCAATCCTTCCTCCATGGAAATAGATTTAGATTCGTTGCCGAGTAAAGGGCACTGCTGGATATCTTCCCTTCAGGTATAATGATATATAATGACAAATATATATTATATATATATCATATATTATATATATATATATATATATATATATATATATATGTGTGTGTGTGTGTGTGTGTGTGTGTGTGTGTGTGTGTGTGTGTGTGTGTGTGTGTGTGTGTGTGTGTGTGTGTGTGTGTGTGTGTGTGTGTGTGTGTGTGTGTGTGTGTGTGTGTGTGTGTGCGTGTGTGCGTGTAGCTCCTAGCAGGGACAAACCGAAGGAATTTGACTTTCAGATGAGTTGGGCGACGCTGAAAAGGTTGTCACAACCAACTAGAATGCAGAGGTTCTCAGTCTGTTTCCTCACATATCCCGGACTTATGGAATTCTGTTCTTCGGCATCCACTGATTTCTATTTGTGATCCCACATCCTTGGTCCTCTAGGGATCCTCTATTTCGAAAATTGAGGATCTAGAAAGACAGGTCGACAGAGAAATGGACAGACACCAACAGTGAATGGCATAGAAGTGGACACGAGGGGATATACATTTCATTCCAATTGACAGATCAAAACTGCCTGAGAAACTTACACATAGACAGTCAGGGATGAGATTCCGTATCCAAACTGACAGGCAAGTAGACAGAATGAGACATGTGTGGTTAAACAAGACGCGTGAGCGCACACACAGACACGCCTTATGGAACCGACATGACGTCAGTTATAGTCGACTAAAGCAAAAAAAGAAAATGGTAAGGCAAGCGAGTAGCCAACCTGAAGGAAGGATGACGAGAAAATGAGAGAGTGGGAAGGATTACAGAGGAGATAAGGGTGGGAAGGAATGGAAAAGAAAAGAGAGGGAATTATGATAAAGAAGGGAAGAGAAGGAAGGCTGATAGCGGAAGGGAAAATAGGAATTTCGCGTTGGAGGGGAAAATACACAGAGGAGGAGGGTCACGACTGGATTAAGAAGAAAGAGTGAAAAAAAATGGAATGAGGAAAGAACAAAATAACTGAGTGTAAATGAAAGCAAGGGGAGAATCGCGAGTAAATAGACGAGAATAACAACAATGAGACGCAAGAGGAGGCTGAGGTGGGGAACAAGAAGAAAAATTATGACGAACATGGCACACACCACAATAGAGAAGAGGGAGAGCAGGAGGAAGCCGGAGAGAAAAGAAAGACAGAATTAAGCATAAAAACAAGTGACAGAAGAGACGGATATTGGAGAAGAACGATAGAGAGAGCCATGGCTACACTGAGGCAGAGTTCCAAGTCACGAAAATCTACGGAAACAAATATCATTATCGTTACTATTATTTTTGGAACATATTCTAATTTCAAAATACATCTTCATTCATTAAAAAAAATTCCTTGCAGGTGTAGTGGTTAGTGTCACGGGGCGTCATGCTATTGTGCCAAGTTCGGGCCCTACTCGCTGCGTAAAAGCTTACAGCAACACCTTAAGCCGTTACTCTCTCCTATGAGCAAGATGATCGGTGTCTAGTAAGTCTACGGTCACAATATGTCCTGAGACTGAACTAAATTATCTCTGAGCTCTCATCTGGGAGACTAATAACTATAGATCACATGCTGGACATGTGATCCAAGACCATGGCGAACCACACATGTATAAATCGAGTCTCCCTTTTCCTCTCTTTCCTCCCTTCTTTCCTCCCTCTTTTCCTCCCTCCTTTCCTCCCTTCTCTCCTCCCTCTTTTCCTCCCTCCTTCTCTCCCTCTTTTCCTCCCTCCTTCCCTCCCTCATTCCCTCTCTCCTTCCCTCCCTCCCTCCATCCATCCCTTCTTCCTTCATTCCTTCCCCTCCTCCTTCATTCCCTCTCTTTCTTCCTCCCTCGTCCCATACCTCCCTCCTTCTTCCTTTTCCCTCTCTCACTTCAAACTGACAAACTTGTCTACATCGTAAGGAGAGGCAGGTAGGGGGGGGCAAAATGATAGACAGGAGGGGAGAAGGGGGAGAGAGTAATGGGGGGGATAGATTTGCAGGATAATTCCCAAATATTAACACTTGAGGGAGGGAGGAGATGAAGGGAGGTAAGGAGGGAGAGAGGGAGGAAAAAGTGGAGTTGGATTGAGGACGAAAAAGATGAGTACAGAGGTCAAAAATATGGGGTAAAGATGAGGAAGGAAAGTCAAGAAGTAAGGGAGGAGAGTGAGTGAAAGAGGGAAAGGAGTTCGTAGAAAGGGGACGGGAGTTGAGAAGAATAGAAGGGTGAAAAGTTGATTCGCACGAGATGTAAGGGGACGGGAGGGGGAGAGGGAAGATAGGAAGGAAGAAAGGGACGGGGGGGGGGGAGGAAGCGATATGGATGAGAGTATACGTATTGGGTTAAGATGGGATGGGATAAGTAATATACAGTGGATATGGGAAAAGGAATAAATAAAGAAGGAAGAGGAGTAGGAGAGGAAGAAGAAAGGAATAGGGGAGGATTAGGGGAACGGGGGGGGGGGATATGCGGTCTGGGTGACATGGGTGATACGGTCCTGGAAAAATTAGGAACTCCAATTGGAAAAATGGCGGAGGCTGGAATGGGCTGGCATGACAAAAGGACAGTACTGAGAAGAGGAAAATTTTTGCTTTAGTAAATTTCGCCTGACAATTGCAAACGCTTAAGAAAAAAAAAACGAAAGAAAAAAAAATGGATGCCAAAAGGAAAAGAATAAGATTTACAAAAAAGAAATGCAGAAAATACAAGAAAGAAAAAGAATGACTGGTCAATGTGTAATGTGAAAAAATACACGAGATACGAACGGGACTGAAATATTTGAAGAAAAAGTTTTCGGAAGCTTTCAACAACAAAAGTATTACGCATTTGCAGGCAAACATGAAAGTGATGGCCGTGACAAGACCCCGAAAAATGTCCCCGAAAGAAGAAAAAAAAAAAAAAAAAAAGTTGAATGCGTTATCGAGAAAACGAAAAAGAAAAAGAAAACTGTTTAGCCACAACGCAGGAAAGAATTGGTGGGGCGAGACCAAGAAGAAAGTATTAAGAGAGAGAAATGGATAGGTAGATACACAAAAAGAGAGAGGGATATGAGAGAGAGAGAGAGAGAGACAAAGAGAGAGAGAAAGAGAGAGAGAGAGAGAGACAAAGAGAGACAGAAACAGAGACAGAGACATAGACAGAGAGACAAAGACAGAGAGACAAAGACAGACAAGCAGACAGACAGACAGAGACAGACAAACAGACAGACAGACATACGCATACAGACAGATAGACAGAGATAGACAGAGAGACAGGCAGACATAAAGACAGATAGATATAGACAGACAGACAAACAGAAAGAGATAGAGACAGAGAGAGAGAGAGAGGGAGAGAGAGAGAGAGAGAGAGAGAGAGAGAGAGAGAGAGAGAGAGAGAGAGAGAGAGAGAGAGAGAGAGAGAGAGAGAGAGAGAGAGAGAGAGAATAAAAACCCTTAAAACGAGCTAAGGGAATAAGTGTTAGAAAAAATAATCCCCCTTTCCCCCACCCGCGTCTAACCTCCCCTACATTCCTCCCGACCCCCTACCCCCTAACGCGTGGGATGAATAGAAATCAACAGATACAAATTAGGGTGTGCAACGCAACCCGTGTTTTTGTTTCCATTCCCAGGAGGAAGGGGGAGGAGGAAGGGGGAGGAGGAAAGAAGAGCGGTGAGAGTAGGGGGTGGGGAGGGGGGGGTCGTTAGGGTATGTATGTATGTATGTATGTATGTATGTATATGTACAGTATATATGTACATATGTATGTATGTATATATGTATATATGTATGTATGTATATATGTATATATGTATGTATGTATGTATGTATGTATGTATGTATGTATGTATGTATGTATGTATATATGTATGTATGGTGGAAGAGAGATATTGGAAAGAGAACGGGAAGTTCAAGTATGGTTATATTTTCAAGTTATTTCTCCTGCGTTAGGCTTCACCAAATGTGAACTGGTGGCGTAATCGTAATAGTGCTGGTCTCGCAATCACTTAGTTGTGGGTTCGAATCCCACACTCCTCTCCGATTCCCAGCAATGATTGTTACCTGCCCCAACATTCCAAGGGCAAAGGGAAAAGGTGACGACTTTGCCCGCAGCTACTCAGCGCCTCCTGGTGTAGGCTCCTCACCTTCTTTTTCCTTTTTCACCATTGCTGACCTGAAGTCCTCCTTAAAACGAATAAAATCGCCTGACGCCAAATAGAATGAAATATGTACGACATAACATAGGCTCAAATGGGTTCAATTGCTTCCTGAATATTATCTATATTCCACACATACTCATGAGGGTTACAATAATGCAAAGATACAAACCTCTGTCTGTCTGTCTGTCTGTCTGTCTCTCTCTCTCTCTCTCTCTCTCTCTCTCTCTCTCTCTCTCTCTCTCTCTCTCTCTCTCTCTCTCTCTCTCTCCCTCTCTCTCTCTGTCACGTCGTCGAAAACACACAACATGACCAAGATCCAATTACTGTAATGGCGATTGATCAGAGTCCCGAAATTTAATTGCACTAATTAGCGCACATCAAGACCAAAGATGAAGAGGGTGGGTAGCATACGTGTTTACATGTGTGTGTGATTGTGTGTGTGTGTGTGTGTGTGTGTGTGTGTGTGTGTGTGTGTGTGTGTGTGTGTGTGTGTGTGTGTGTGTGTGTGTGTGTGTGTGTGTGTGTGTGTGTGTGTGTGTGTGTGTGTGTGTGTGTGTGTGTGTGTGTGTGTGTGTGTGTGTGTGTGTGTGCGTGCATATATCCACATATATGTGTGCATGTGTGTGCATGCGTATACATGAACATACATACACGTACGTGCGTGCAAGCGGATAATCACAATTTTGTTTCAGACAAGTTACATGAAATGCGGATGATGTCCCAGGTGAGTGGCTCAATGTGCGACTGAATTATGCACACTCCGATCCTTCATCGCGCATGCGCAGACGAAAGAAAGAAAAAAAAATATCAACCGATATCTTGGTGACAACTCCGATTCCGCGAACCACAAGGTCGATCGAGAATGGCCAATGACATCCTGGCGACACGCAAACTCTTGATATCACTCCAGGTCGAGAAGCCGTGACAGTATACAACCGAACCTTAATCACCCCCCTTCCCCTTCCCCTTCCCCTTTCCCTCCCTTCCCCCTTCCCTCCCCTCCCCTTTCCCTCCCCTCCCCTCCATTCCACTCCGCTTCCCTCTATTCCCCTTCACTCCCCTTCCCTCCACTCCCCTCCAATTACATCTCACCTCACCTCACCTCCATTCTCCTCCACTCACACCAAACCTCACCCTCACCCTCACCTCATTTTGCCTCCCCTCCCCTCCACTCCACTTCACTCCACTCCGCTCCACTCCCTTCCACTCACACCTCACCACACTTCACCTCATCTCACCTCCACTTCCCTCCACTGACACCTCACCACAGCTCACCTCACCTCACCTCACCTCACACCAAACCTCACCCTCACCTCACCTCACCTCCAATCCACTCCTCTCCACCTCTACTCCATTCCTCTCCCCTACCGTCCCCTCACCTACCCACCCCTTCCCCTCCCCTACCCTTCCCTACCTTCCCCACCCAAGAGTTCCTCGTGATATATATTTCTTTTGCCACCTTATCCAACGTATTCAGTGGAGGCCTATATATTCACAGGATGCCCAATGGTCCCCGCCATTGCCATGATGGGCCCCTATATATCTAACAAGATCTTCCCTGTCCGCCTCCAGAGGCGTTCTAGTTCGTAGTGTTTCTTGCGAACTTATCTACGTCTCGTGTCCAGATGGAGAAAATAAACACCCCTATGCTTTGCACCCACGCACTGATACTGAAGATGTTTTACTATTTATATACGAGTTAAAAACGTAGTAGTCATCCACACTGGGAAACTCGTGGATTTACACGGACGTATATGAGCAACCACCCATATGTATGTGTGTGTATATTATATATATACATATATATATATATATATATATATATATATACATATTATATATATATATATTATATATATATATATATACATATACATACATATACGCAAATACACACATGAACGCGCGCGCGCGCACGCACGCCCACACACACACGCACACACACACACACACACACACACACACACACACACACACACACACACACACACACACACACACACACACACACACACACAAAACACGGTTTGCTGATGAAGTGGTTAGCATCGTAGGTTGTCATGCAACAGACCCATGATAGCGTCGAGGTCAGTTAACGACACTCTCAGTTGAATAACATCACATTACCGTCACTCGTTCCCCCATTACCTCCCATACACGTAGATAGTATACAGGAATTTTTCAACACTTTTTTTCATTCCTTTGTCTACGACTCTTTTTCTCTCTTCTGCTGCTCTCTCCTTCGTCTCCCCTTCCCCCTACCTCTACCTCTCTCTTTATCTCTCTCTCCCTCTATCTCTCTTCACAACCATCTTTATCTCTTTTCAAGTTTTTCCCGTTTTCTATTTTTTTTCTTTTTCTTTTTCCTTTGTCTTGCTCCTCCTCTTCCTCCTCTCCCTCCTCCCCAATCTATGATTTTCTATTTATTTCGTTGTTTCAGTCGACTTCTGCTCTTCCCCACTTATCTTCGTTCGTTTCACTTCATTGTTGGAATGTGTTTTATCTCGTATATCTTTCTGCGACCTAACCTCGCGATGCGTCTAATCTAATTCTCATTTTCTTTTATCCTTCACTTCTTTCTCCTTTTTTAAACAAAACAAAAAACAATTTAATTGGAATTATCTTCATCATTCCCTCCCATGTACGATGCACTAGTTCTCTCTCTTTTTTTATATATTTCCGTTCTGTACTGCCGTGTTTTGCATACCCTTTGTACTGAAGGAATTTCATTTATCGTCGTTCTGTTTCATCCTCTTTCGGTCGAACGGGCTTTCTTCTTCCCCTTTACCGCCACCATGGTCCGTTCTTTTGTCGACATAAAATAAATAACTTTTTTTTTTCCAAATGATTCCACATCCAGTCGTATTGTTTCCCGATGCCAGAAATATTTTCATTTCATAATTCCAAACATCATTCCATGAAATCTGTTTTCCTTCACACCGCTCGGCCCCAACCAAAATATTATATGAACTTGGCTGTTTATTGGTGTGTGTGTGTGTGTGTGTGTGTGTGTGTGTGTGTGTGTGTGTGTGTGTGTGTGTGTGTGTGTGTGTGTGCTTGTGTGTGTGTGCGTGTGCGCGCGCGCGCGTGTATGCGTATACGTATTGTAAGCCTTCCCCTCTTTGTAAATTTACCAGCTATTGTATACAAAACACCAGTCAATAGCTCTCGGACTAGAGGGAAGTCGGAACTATTTTCCTGACTCCATATGCACAAGATTGGACTACGGAATCACCCTAGGACCACCAGCTCAGTACCGCGGGTCCAAAGGGGCGCAGAGTCTGAACCAGACGTGTTTAAACCCTCTCCGTAATGGAACCCACTTTTCCTCTTCTATTCGAATCAGTAATGATCCTTCCGTGGGAAAGTGTTAACATTATTTTGTGAGTTTATGTTAAAATAAATATGAAAGATTTTATTTATCTATCTACAGTACTTATTCACAGATTCATTTACTCACTTATCAATTTATTTATTTAGCTATTCATATATCTACCTGTTCATATATCTAGTATTTCTCTATTTATTCATTTATCCGTATGTCTACTTATTTATTTATCTACTATTTTTATCTATTTATTTCTTTATTCATTTTTCTTATACATATCAAACTTGAGATTTACTCAATATTTCGTTCTTTGGCAGA
>NC_134777.1:95580222-95585222 GCF_046742065.1 Oratosquilla oratoria
GAGAGAGAGAGAGAGAGTGAAAGAGAGTGGAAGAGAGAGAAACAGACAGACAGACAGACAGACAGACAGACAGACAGACAGACAGACAGACAGAGGAAGAGAGAGGAAGAAAGAGAGGAGAAAGAGAGAGAGGAAGAAAGAGAAAGAGGAAGAGAGGGAGAGAGAGAGAGGAAGAATGAGAAAGAAGAAGAGAGAGAGAGAGAGAGAGAGAGAGAGAGAGAGAGAGAGAGAGAGAGAGAGAGAGAGAGAGAGAGAGAGAGAGAGAGAGAGAGAGAGAGAGAGAGAGAGAGAGAGAGAGAGAGAGAGAGAGAGAGAGCAGTATGATTCTTGACTGACCCGCTACCATGTCGCCTGTGTTGCACAGCATAAGAAGCCTGGCCAACAGCATAAGGTGCCTGGCCAACAGCATAAGAAGCCTGACCAACTAGAGGTCTTCATCTTAGTCTCAAAGTCGTCGACCAAAAACCAATAAGACGAAGAACCTGAAGAAGTCTACGTGTCTGCTGTACCAGTGTCGCCGTTCCTCGGGTTGTTTGAAACCTTCCACTCTGGAAAGGAGTTCCACTCGACTGGAAAGAGTTTCCAGGCGGCATCCAGTGCATAATATATAGAACTCTAATTCCAATGACAGCGTTAAAATGGATTATGGAGTTTGATCTTCTATCACCCGACTGAGACTAGTGTCACTCGATATAAAGTCCTATTTGGGTTTACAAAATAAAATGTATAAAGTTAGCCACAACGCCGAATGATTCGGTGACACTCCTTCGTTTCTCCTGCTTTAGCTTCCATTCCCACTTCCTCCTTCCCCATTTCCTCCCTCCATCTCTTTCAATCTCTATCTCCTTTGCGTCACAGCCTAGTTTCACATGCAATTACTCAACTGAATTAGGTTCATTATTGTTATTATCATCATTATTCTCATTACTGTCCCTCCCTCACTCCCTCCCTCACTCCCTCCTTCCCTCCATCCTTCCCTCCTTTTCTCCATTCACCACTTAGATAAATCAGAACCAAGAAGACTCTCCGGTCAGAAAAGGGGTGTGGGGAGACAAAGTAGTAAAGGAACGTTAGAGGTTAGTGACCATAATTTTATTTTATCTTATTTTATTTATTTATTTATTTATTTATTTATTTATTTATCTATTTATGTATTTATTTATTTTTTTATCTATTTATTTATTCATTTATTATTTCTATTTTATTTTATTTTGTTTATTTATCTATTTATTTATTTATTTTTATTTACTTTTTTTTCTTCTTTTTTTTTTTTTTTTTTAATGCAAGGGAGGTGAAGTCAGAGTTCGAGAAATTTTGGAAGGACGACAAATTGGAGGAATCTTGGAGGAAGGAGCTTTGAATTGTTTGAGTGTTGGTTAGGGGAGTTTATGATTTCGAATGATGAAGTGCTAGTTCTCCACTTCTAGGATGAAGAATAAGAGTGCCAGGATTTCATTACTAGATTGAGAATACGGGCCAGTACTCTATTACTCGAGTATGAATCGAATGTCGGTCCTCTACTACTAAAGTAAAAGTACTAAAGTGTTACTGACACTACTGGTATTACTAGAGAACATGTATAGTACCAAGTACCAATATATCTGTCTTGATGCCACAATACCAGTCATCTTAGAATATTACTATTAGAACCAGACGAGAAGTAGCATTAGTACTAGGGAATAGTATTTTTACTATTGATGCGCCGAACCTCTTTGTATTAAAGTACCTATACTCTTAGTACCAAATTACCAGTACTCTTTGTACTATGGAAAGGTTTACTATCTCTTCGAGGACAAAAATACTCGCACTATTATCAGAACTCTTAGTATTATAGTATCAGTACTTTATTACCACAGTACTCTTAGTATCACAATACACGTATCCTAATACTACAGTAAATGCACTATTAGTAGTACGTACATAATTATACCAACGGCTTTTTCCCCCTTACAAGGGAGGTAGCCAAAGGCAAAGGCATAAATCCACTCCCACCGATTTCATCTCCATACACTCCACTCCCATTTACCACCCCTACCTCCCTCTTGTCTTAGCTCCTCATGGATGACGGGTCATCCCTGCATCTCGCCCACTGCCCTGGGTCAGAAGGACTGCAGCAAGGCACAGCATATCCACAGCAAGTGGTAGAAAATAAAATTAATCTTATTACACAAACACTAGTATTCTTACTACTAGATCAAAATTGTCTCTACTTTAGATGCACCCCTACAGCCCAGAGCCACGTATCGTTATTTTATGAAAAAGAGAATAATCTCTATTACAGAAGAATATCGATCGTTTAATTTCAACTTCCCTAAATCTCTCCTTAATCTCTTCTACGAGTGCATAATATCTGTGCAATATTGCACCCATGGTTAGAATCGCTGGTTATTGATAATGAAGATCAATTTTTAATGATATGTTACTAGTGGCTAAATTTCCTTTATGTTTAGTGTCAGTGTAGTATGGACGAAAATGGCAGAATTCAAAAGAGAACTTTGACTCTTAGTACAGTAGCTGTACTCTTGGTACTACAATACCAGTACTTAAGGGCTAAAGTGTATACTCTTGGTACCAAAGTAAGATTGCTCCTACTACTGTAGTGCCAGTATTACTGGCATAGTAATACATCAGTATTTTATGTACTAGAATAGAGCTAATATTTGTGGTGAGGAGACGAGAGGAGAGGAGACGAGACGAGACGAGACGAGACGAGACGAGACGAGACGAGACGAGACGAGACGAGACGAGACGAGACGAGACGAGACGAGACGAGACGAGACGAGACGAGACGAGACGAGACGAGACGAGACGAGACGAGAGGAGACGAGAGGAGAGGAGACGAGAGAAGAGGAGAGAAGAGGAGAGTAGACGAAAGGAAAGAAGAGGAGAGGAGAGAGAGAGAGAGAGAGAGAGAGAGAGAGAGAGAGAGAGAGAGAGAGAGAGAGAGAGAGAGAGAGAGAGAGAGAGAGAGAGAGAGAGAGAGAGAGACAGACAGACAGACAGACAGACAGACAGACAGACAGACAGACAGACACACACACACACACACACACACACACACACACACACACACACACACACACACACACACACAGACAGAGAGAAAGACAGGGAGAGAGAGACAGAGAGAGAGCGAGAGAGACAGAGAGAGAGAGAGAGAGAGAGAGAGAGAGAGAGAGAGAGAGAGAGAGAGAGAGAGAGAGAGAGAGAGAGAGAGAGAACTACAGCTAGAATTAGGAGGGAATCCAGAAGACAGATGAATTCAAAGAAGAGCAATCTTAGCAAGAAACAGACTTATGACGGAAAGACGAGAAGAGAAATAAGGAGGAAAAACAACAAGAAAGAGAGGGAGAAGGAAGAGGAGGAGTAGGAGAGGGAAGAGGAGGGAGAGGAGGAGGAAGAGGGAGAGTAGGAGGGAGAGGAGGAGGAAGAGGGAGAGTAGGAGGAAGAGGGGAGGAGGAGGGAGAAGAAGAGGGGAAGAAGAGGAGGAGGAGGAGGAAAACTGGCCACAGGAGCCTACCGGGTTCTTCTATTACCACAAGTATTTTTCTTAGCTCTTGAAAGTGATAGTGAAAGACAGACAGACAGACAGAGAGAGAGAGAGAGAGAGAGAGAGAGAGAGAGAGAGAGAGAGAGAGAGAGAGAGAGAGAGAGAGAGAGAGAGAGAGAGAGAGAGAGAGAGAATGCGCGTCAGGGTGAGTGAGTAAGGTCGGGGTTGGCAGGGGGTGGGTGGCTGGTTGGGGGGGTGAGGCAGAGAGAGAGAGAGAATGGACGCAACGGCACAGAACAACGAGAAATTGATATCCATGAAATGGAGGATAGGGGGAGGCCGCCCCCAGCGCCGTGCGACGTCATAGTACCAGTACAAGGGTGTTGAGGGAATGGGGGGGGGGAAAGGGGGGATTGGGGGATTGGCGTGGAGGGGGGGTAAAAGAGAAAGGAGAGTGGGCACAAAAGACGGGTCGGGGAGAAACTCAATCCAGGGATAGTAAAGGTATTATGTGTTTGTGTATTTGTGTGTGTGTGTGTGTGTGTGTGTGTGTGTGTGTGTGTGTGTGTGTGTGTGTGTGTGTGTGTGTGTGTGTGTGTGTGTGTGTGTGTGTGTGTGTGTTTGTGTATGCGGGAGGAAGATCAAGAAGATGTGTAGAAAGGAGACCTAAAGTCATAAAAGAGGGGAGGAAAGAGGAACCGAAGTGTATGAAGATTCCTAAGGTGAAGAAAAAAATACATTGGGAGCCTATACATACACATACACATACATGCATACATACATACATACATACTATCATACATACACAAACATGGATGCACACACATACAGAGCCCAATGATTTATAGAGTAAAGAGAGGAGAGGCATCGACTTAATCAGGGAAATTGAGGAAGATAAAGAGGGAAGATAACTGGGAAGTTGTCCTGAGGGGGGCTGAATGTATGAAGGGTCTGGAGAAGAAGGTGGAGGAAGAATGAGGAGAAGGGAAGGAGGGAAAGGGAGGGATTGGGGTGCAAAGATAAGGACCATATCTAGTCTTGGTGCCGATACACCCTTCCTTAATGGGTGGCATTCTTCTCTATATTATGGCTGGCGTCGGTGCATTTCATTAATCCCTGTGGCACTCCGCGCTACTCCTGATACCAAAGTAGTTTTGGCTTTGTATATTTATTGTCCCGACTGCGAGTTGGTTTCGATTGTGATCCACACGAATCCCGAGTTCGAATTCAGAAGGTATTTGTGGATCCTACTTGCCCTGAATGTCCGAGCACTTAGGGCAAAGGTTGACTTCCTTGGTCATAGCTAAACGTCTCGCAGAGCAAGCTCCTTTACCTTCATACAGAGAATAAGATATTTTTCTCTATTAAATTAATTTATTCATACTTTTATCAGTTCATTTATTCATCTATTTGTTTGTTTCTTCATTAGGGTCCAGTCACACCAAACTTACGACCCTGTTTCCAACTACCGACGACCAGGCTGATTTGCGCTCTTCCTCTGTTTATAAAT
>NC_134777.1:95592722-95597722 GCF_046742065.1 Oratosquilla oratoria
CCATCATCATTCCTTGCACACTACGTCTCATCACCTTATTTTTGCCCACATCTACTTTTGATTTTCTCCACACACACCCTATCAAATTCCGCCCACCACCAACTGTTTCAGTCTACCCCTAGACTCAGCTTCAGGCGCATTGTCATCCGCAAACAACAACTGGCTCACCTCCCACATCTCTCCACTCTCAATGAAACAATCTTACTTATCTCTGTCGTGTTTACATCCTTCACCAACCCATCAATTTTAATATTGAACAACCATGGTTACATTACACATCCCTGGCACAGCCTCACTTTCACCTCAAACTATTCACTCTGTTCCCAACGCTCATATAAGATCTACTACTCGTAAAGACTGCTGACACCCTTCAACAAACTTCCCCTTATCCAATACATCTGCAACATCCTCCATAACGACTCTCAGGACACCCTGTCATACACCTTCTCTAAATCAATAACAACGACAACAATGATAATAATAGTAGTAATAATAATTATAAGTAATTTCCTTACGATATATTCACAAATGACTTCGGCCGTGATCTACATCGCTTGACGACATAACACCATGGGGTTGGGCTGAGCCAAAATCAGTTGATATATAACCTCACCCTGGAAACAATATGGAAACAAATTGCACCCCCTCATACCCCATCCCCCCATCCCTCCTTGCGTCATAAAATGTGCTATTGATCACCTTGGCAATTAATGGGAGCAATATTGCTGCATGAGCAATCAAAGGAGAGATCATCCATCAAACTACATCATTTACTCGTCGAAAGCTGTGATCGATGACACCAAGCTTGATGACGTCACTGCTGTCGCGAAGGGATAGATGGCTGGACAAATCGGCTACAGTATATCAGCGATACTATGAAACCTTTTGTACCAGATTTTTCCACTTTAGATATTTTATTCTTGCTAACGCCGGACAATTTTATTCAGCTAAGAGAAAACTGTAAGCATGTGCAAGTTAAAGCCATCTCAACTAAGAACCTGAAAAGAAACAAAAGTTTAGAAAATGCATCTCTTAGGTACTAGGAAGAAACTAGTACTCCTGCATACTAGGAAGTGTTAGGAGTCCTAGGTACTAGGAAATACTAAGGAGGGGCGAGGTTGGGGATGTGACACTAGATATTCCAGTGTTTATCTTGTAATATGATTAAATGCTGGTCGCCATCTTGTCTCTGTAGAAAAAACAAACAAAAGAACGTGACGTCAAATGAAGCGACATGACGTCACACCGGAAGGCGTAGGAATGGAAGGAGAGAAGGTGATCATGAAAGCGATGAGGCAGAAGAGACGAGAATATGGATGGAAATGGAAAGGAGGGTTGAGAACAATGAAGAGATTAAAGAATGCCAATGGAAGAGGGTGAAGAGAGTAAAAATTAAGAAAAGTGGAAGGGAACTCATATGAGAAGGAAAATTGGAAGAGGAAAAGAGGAAGGGAAGGGAGAGGGTTGAAGAAAAGAGAGTTGGAGGGGAGAGAGCAAAGGGTAGGAGAAAAATGGAGAGGCGAGTGGAAGACACGAGAAGAGGAAAAGAAGAGGATGGAAGAGGAGGGGAGGGAAGAGGAGGGGAAGGGAGTGAAAAGTAAGGGGAAGGGAAGGGATGGGAGGAGAGGGGAGAGGAGGGGAGAGGAGGGGAGAGGAGAGGGGAAGAGAGGGGAGGGGAGGGGAAATAAAGAATAAATCAGTGAAGGGTGGGGAAATAAACAAAAGAGGTAAGAGGCTCCCCCTTCCATACCGGGTGGCACTTTTTCTATTACCCTGGTTGCCGCCTGATGATTTTATTCATCTAATAGGATTCCCTCAGAAGCGATGTGGCTAGACCCATCCCGACTGCATGAAACTCTTCTTCTCACAACGAATGCCACAGGATATTCTGTTCTTCGTGGGCGCCTCGCAGACATTGAAGAAGAACGCCTCTCCCCCACCACCCCAGCCACATCAGTTCAATTGTAAACCAAATATATTCGAGTACTCTGATCCAATTTCTTGAGGCGGCGAGGAAACAGCCAGACCACCCCCGATGCAATTACGTCTTTTGACCTCCCCCCAACTCTTCGGGATGCCGCAAAGAGAGAGACCTGAAGATCATACAGAGCCATGAGGCTGCAATATCTCTCGGGGAATTCCCGCGCATGCGCACAGATAGGGAAATAAGCTCTTCACCAGTTTTGGCACTTTTGTCGTTCGTGGATGAATAAGTTTAGATGCGAAATATGTTTGGACACAGGCATCTGTGGTCAGCGGCGAAGAACCTATGTCCTGAACTGTAAATGTGCCTATATACATACAGTATGCACGTACAGGGGCGTGCGTGCGTACGAACACACACACACACACACACACACACACACACACACACACACGCACACGCACGCACGCACGCACACACACACACACACACACACACACACACACACACACACACACACACACACACACACACACGCACACACACACACACACACACACTCACACACATACACATGCACACACACTCACACACAAAACAATACCGACAAATCAATCACCAACACTTGTTCTATCGTCAAAGTTGCTTCTGTCTTCCATTTGTCAGTACCATCGTCACCACATCCACCACCACTGCCACCGCTGCTGCTAAATCCATCTTCCTTTCTTTTGGACCGACGCTCTTCTTCGCAGTCATCTCTGACGCAATATTTGATTAAAACTTGAGTCCCTGGCGGATGTTGTTGATCGGAGCCATTGGTGATTGCATTGCCCCTCGGTCCCAACCCTCCTACAGAGACTCCTCTTCATTCCCTCCATTACCTTCTCCACGGCCCTCCTTCACGGCCCTCCCTCACAGCCCCCCCCCCCCTCCACACTGGGCGCCCTCCTCCACGCGCCCTCAGATAAAGACAATCTAATTCTCTGGCCTGTCACAGAACGAATCTACGTTCAAGATTCCGTTTTCCATCAAGCGGCTCGGGTCGGCGCGGACCTATCAAGGTTTACATAGATGATACAGCTCTCCCTAGGTCCGCGCCAACTGCGCAAACCGTTTGCGCAGTTGGTCATTTTAAAGTGTGGAGGCACAAAAGGATCCGACCTTTGAAGTGTGGATTGAACTGACTGTACTCAAACAGGTTTGGACCGTTTGTTTGCTTTTAACTAGTTTTCGGAAACTGGTCTGCGCAAACTGGTTTAGAGACAGTGACCTGCGGTAGCTGGTTTGTGGAAACTGATCTGTACAAACTGACCTGTGTATACTGGTTTGCGCAGTTGGCCGGAGCCGTGACCTGTGCCGTGTATGCAGAAACCTCGTCTTCTTTTCCTACACTCCTTTCCATTTTCTCATCTTTGGTCCTTCCCTTTCCTTTTTTCTTCTCCCTTCCTACCGCTCCCTCATTCCCACCTTCTTACCTTCGTCTCTTCCTCTTTCCATTTCTTTCTACTCCTCCCTAGCACCCTTCCTCCTCCCTTCCTTTCTCTTCCCATTGTCTTTCCTCTCCCCACTTCCATCCCATAGTTCTCTCGCTTTCCTTCCTCCTATCTTCCTCCCATTCTCTTTCTATTCCTTTCTACGAGTACTCCTCCCCATTCCCGCCTTTTCTCCGTTTCCCTTCCTCTCTCCCCCTCTCTTCCCCTCTCTCCCCTTCTCTCCCCCTCTCTCCCCTTCTCACCCCCTCTCTCCCCTTCTCTCCCACTCCCTCTCTCTCTCTCTCTCTCTCTCTCTCTCTCTCTCTCTCTCTCTCCCTCCCCCTCTCTCTCTCTCTCTTTCCCTGACCTCTTTCCCTCTCATCCTTTCGCCTTTCTAATGATCTACGAATCCATCGTTCTCATCCAAGAACAAGAGCACGTATTCCTCTATGTACACCGAACTCAATATATATGAAACTCTCATTGGCCAAGGGATGCAAATCAAAAGGAGAGGGCTCTAATACTTCACAGTACAAAGAACCGGGAGGTCCTACAGTTGAATACAAGGGCCGCCGTTCACAGATATCCGGTGATTGTTGTACATTCGGAACCATTCATTACTGTACACAAGGATTCGTGATGTGTACAGTGTGGTCCCCTATTGTTGCAATTAGAGGTCATTAAGTAAAGAGGGGTGACTCCTATGAAGATCAAGGAGACTCTACAGAACGTTCATACAGGAGACAGAGATATAGACAGAGACAAAGACAGAGACAGAGTCAGATAGAGACAGACAGACAGACAGACAGACAGAGGGAGGAAGTGAAGGAGAGAGGTAGAGAGAGGGAGGGAGAGAGGGAGGGAGGGAGGGAGGGAGGGAGGGAGGGAGAGAGAGAGAGAGAGAGAGAGAGAGAGAGAGAGAGAGAGAGAGAGAGAGAGAGAGAGAGAGAGAGAGAGACAGAGACAGAGACAGAGACAGAGAGAGAGAGAGAGAGAGAGAGAGAGAGAGAGAGAGAGAGACAGAGAGAGAGAGAGAGAGAGACAGAGAGAGACAGAGAGAGAGACAGAGAGAGAGACAGAGAGAGAGACAGAGAGAGAGACAGAGAGAGAGACAGAGAGAGACAGAGACAGAGACAGAGACAGAGACAGAGACAGACAGAGAGAGAGAGAGAGAGAGAGAGAGAGAGAGAGAGAGAGAGAGAGAGAGAGAGAGAGAGAGAGAGAGAGAGAGAGAGAGAGAGAGAGAGAGAGAGAGAGAGGGGGGGGGATACGGAGGGAGGGCGGAAAGGGGTTGTTGTGGATTTACAGACTTTCCCTTCCTGTTGTAAATCGCGGGAACCTTTACAACAGTATAACGGAGGCTTCGGGGGTGGGGGTGGGGGGGAGTTCCATACAGGAAAGGGGCCCCAAACTAACGGGAGGGCGCCATCAAAGCCAAGAACTAATTTCCTGGAGTAAAGGGGGAAGGCTGGAAGCAATACCGGAACAAAAATCTGTATCAAAGATAGCTAATCATACTAATGCCCGTATGTACGCCAGTCCAGCCCTTGAACAAAAGTATGTGCATACACAAACTCACAGATAAGCGTGTACATAAGAGCATA
>NC_134777.1:95612722-95620222 GCF_046742065.1 Oratosquilla oratoria
GGGATGAGGAGGTGGGATAGAAGAGTGTCTCTCATATGTGTTAATCCAATCAATCCCTTCCTCGCATCGCAGACACCGGGTTGGCGCCTAAGGACACTCCTCATTACTATACACGAAGTATATAGATATACATACATATCAGCGAACACATACTCAAGTGCTTGAATATTAAATTCATTATAACCACATCTACGCATACATACCCCAAGGCGTGAATTTAATATAGGCAGACAAAATAATTCATTCGCTTACATTTTTCCTTCTTACTCGCTCACTCTCTCTTTCTCTCTCTCTCTCTCTCTCTCTCTCTCTCTCTCTCTCTCTCTCTCTCTCTCTCTCTCTCTTTCTCTATCTATCTATCTATCTCTATCTTATCTATATATCTATCTCTCTCACTTGATTACTCACTCACACACACACTAACGTAATAAATGATGTTTGTTTGCAAGCTTATACATGTTTACATACTGGCGCTCACTCATGTTTTCATTGCGTATTTTTGTAAGTGAACATGTTTTGGCGCTCTATGTGGCTATGAGCTCCCAAGACGTAGGTGTTATTGTACGAGGAAGCAGTCGAACAAAAGCCTTTAACCAGACTCGGAAAACATATGAATATTCTCTTCGTGAGCCCAAAGGAAAAAGGATGGAGTATGCAAACATAATCACGCACGTCTGTGTGTTGACATTTCCCAATCTCATCCTGAACTTCCAATCACAACAGCAAAATGAATGTTTGCGTTTGCCCTGTAGATATAGAAAGATAGCTGGGTAGACAAATAGGTAGAGAGAGAGATAAGTATATAGATAGATTGACAGAGATGGATATATAGATAAAAAGAGAGGGACAGAGAGACAGAAAGACAGAGACAAGTAGACAGAAAGACAGCAGATAGATAGACAGTCAAACAAAGAGACAGACAGACAGTCAGACAATCAGACAGTCAGACAGAGACAGACAGGTAGGCAGAGACAGACAGGTAGGCAGAGACAGACAGATAGGCAAATAGAGACAGACAGACAGGCAGTCTAAGACGGACAGATATGCAGACAAACAGACACACAGTCAGAGAGTGATAAACATATGCACGTACACAAATATACTAAGAAATGTATATTTCTTTACCTAAAAATTCACTGCTGATATAGTTTCTGCCATCATTATAGATATCATCAGGAAACAGAAGACACATCTATTAAGTCAATAGATTCCTTCCTTTATTCCCAAATTCTCCTTTCTTTGCTCTGCGTCAGAATAAAAAAAAAATGTGGATATTGGATGTCGTCTGCAGTGGACAGATCAGCATACGAGTATTCACACTGTTTCACTATTCTAGTCATTTACTCTTTCTGGCCCTAGGCAATTTTATTCAGCTGAGGACTCTCCTCCCTCAGCCACGAGAAAGGGTCAAGTGTGTTGATGAATGTAATCATGGCCCCTCTAAGGACCTCTCTCCTTGTTAACCCCTCCCCCCACCGTCCATCCCTCTTTGCCTCAAGCTTCCCTCCTCCTTTCCCCAACACTTAGTTAAGTAAAAGTGTCTGACTATGGTCACAATGAAATCTGCAGAGATCACTAACGGGGCGTCACCAGAGAGAAAATCTCCTCCTCCTCTTAAGACTCCCCAACCCTTCCTGCACCTTCTCCTCTTCATCCTCCTCTACTTCCTCCCCACCTCTTCCCCTTTGCCCCATATACTCGGGATTATAGGATAAATAGAAGTTATCGGTCCATGTTGGAGTCGAACGCAGGTCTGCATTAAGCAAAGCGTGATTGAAACTTACCTGCTACTCAATACGTGGTCTCATTCGCCTTGAACTCTTTAAGTCTCTCCCTTAGTCTCCCCTAAACCTACTTATGTCCGCTATAACTTGTCCAACAGGTTTAACCTCCTTCAGATCGCTCTCTAAACATGTCATCCTCGAAGATGCTGCAATATCGTACTCGAAGTTGTGGATATGTCGTCTTCGATCTTACTCTTCTGGTTCGCACTCAACCGATTTCCCGTTTTCTTCCTACGTGGGTCTGTCTGTCTGTCTGTCTCTCTCTCTCTCTCTCTCTCTCTCTCTCTCTCTCTCTCTCTCTCTCTCTCTCTCTCTCTCTCTCTCTCTCTCTCTTTCTTTCCTTGCTCTTCTCCTTCCCTCTTTCTTTCCTTACTAACTTCTACTACTCTTCACTTTCTTTTTAGATTCTTCTGTCTCCCTTATCATAATTTCTTTTATTTTTCTCTTCGCCTTCACCACTCGCAAGAAACCCACAGAATCACTTCAAAGATAATATAATCAAAGAAGATACCAAAATTGGATTAGAAAATTACAAACAACACAAGGCTGAGGGGAGACTGAGAGAACTGGAGGAGGAGGGTGAGAGGAGGAGGGAATAGGAGGAGGAGCAGAAGGAATGTGAGAGGCGAAGGAGATAGAGAAGACCGAAGTACTAGAGAGGCTGAACCTGAAATAACAACATTGTAACGTTTGCTGTAAGACAATTACTTTGAGAAAATAACATTTGAACGTTTCCCTTTGAACGGTCACTTTGAAGCAATTATTTTGAGACGATTACTTTTGAAGAGGTTACGCATGATAGAACCAAAAACCATGAGATATTGAAGAACAATGTGAATGTATAAAATGTTAAAGAATAAATATCCGAGATGGCGATAGTGATTGTGATGCCGATGATGTCGATTATGCCTATGATGATGATAATGATGTCGATGATGATGATGTCGATGATAATGATGTCGATGATGATGATGTCGATGATGATGATGTCGATGATGATGATGTCGATGATGATGATGATGTCGATGATGATGATGATTTCGATGATGATGATGATGTCGATGATGATGATTTCGATGATGATGATTTCGATGATGATGATTTCGATGATGATGATTTCGATGATGATGATTTCGATGATGATGATTTCGATGATGATGATGTCGATGATGATGATTTCGATGATGATGATGTCGATGATGATGTCGATGATGATGTCGATGATAATGATATCGATGATGATGATGATGATGTCGATGATAATGATGTCGATGATGATGATGTCGATGATGATGATGTCGATGATGATGATGTCGATGATGATGTCGATGATGATGATGATGATGATGTCGATGATGATGATGATGATGATGTCGATGATGATGATGTCGATGATGATGATGTCGATGATGATGATGTCGATGATGATGATGTCGATGATGATGATGATGATGATGATGATGATGATGATGATGATGATGATGATGATGATGATGATGATGATGATGATGATGATGATGATGATGCCAATGATTATGCCAATGATGATGCTAATGGTGATGCCAATGGTGATGCCAATGATGATGACGACGACGACAATGACGACGACGACGACGATGACGACAACGACGACGACGACGATGACAACGACGACGATGACGACAACGACGACGATGACGACAACGACGACGACGACGATGACGACAACGACGACGACGACGATGACGACGACGACGACGACGATGACGATGATGACGACGATGACGACGATAACGATGATGACGATGATGACGATGATAACGACGATGACGATGATAACGACGATGATGATAACGACGATGATGATAACGACGATAACGATGACGATGATGATGATGACGATGATGATGGTGATGAACTGATGATGGTGATGATGGTGATGATGGTGATGGTGATGGTGATGATGGTGATGATGATGATGATGATGATGATGATGATGATGATGATGATGATGATGATGATGATGATGATGATGATGATGATGGTGATGGTGATGGTGATGGTGGTGATGATGATGATGATGATGATGATGATGATGATGATGATGATGATGATGATGATGATGATGATGATGATGATGATGATGATGATGATGATGATGATGATGATGATGATGATGATGATGATGATGATGATGATGACGACGACGGTGACGATGACGGTGATGATGACGACGACGGTGATGATGACGACGACGGTGATGATGACGACGACGGTGATGATGATGGTGACGATGACGATGATGGTGACGATGACGATGACGATGACGATGATGATGACGACTACAACGAAAGATGATGGGAAAGACAAAAACGATAACGATGTCGAAGACGACGACGACGACGACGACGACGACGACGAAGACGACGATGATGATGTGGGTACAATAATAGTTAAGACACAGATGACCAAATCCAGATAAATTCTAACAAACCAAACCCAAACATCAAAAGAGAAAAAAAAACATAAAACTCGCTAAATCAATACCATAAACATCCCAATAGAAATGACAATGTATGCGAAAATAATTTATACACACAAAAACAAAACAAAAAAACATGAGTTGTTGTAGGTGGGAAGCGTAGAAGAATAAGATCGCATCCAAGAGCACGAATGTCGAGACTGGAGAAGCCGAGGCGGAGAGAGGGAAGACATCCAAGCACTCCGCGAAGAAACCATAACAAAGGTGGAGGAGGGGGAGGGGAGGAGGAGGAAGAGGAGGAAGAAAGTCTGAGGAAGAGAAGGAAGAGGTTGAGGATAAGTAGGAGGATGAGGAGGAGGAATAGAAAAAGGAGGAAGAGGAGGAAAGGAAGAGGAGGAGGAAAGGAAGAGAAAAAGGAGGAAGAAAAGGAGGAGGAGAAGTGGCAGGAGGAGAAGGCGGGGAAGGAAGAGGAAGGGCAAGAGGAGGAGGAGGAGGAGGAGGAGGAGGAGGAGGAGGAGGAGGAGGAGGAGGAGGAGGAGGAGGAAGAGGAGGAGGAAGAGGAGGAGAGGCGAGTCAAATTGAGCGGGGCGGGGCGGTGGCGCCCCCTCCACCACCTTATCTACGGCGCTCGCTCTACAAGATAGAGGGACTACAAATGCGGAAAACAGAAAGAAATATTGGGCGAAGAGTTCTTGAAAAGGAGAATATACTAAGAGAAAGGAGAGGGAGGGAACGCGGAGGGGACACGAAGGGAAGAGTGGGCAAGAGAGGAGAGAAGAGCGGGAGAGAGAAGGAGGGGAGAGGGAGGGGAGAGGGAGGGGAGATCAGAGGGAAGAGGGAGGGGAGACAGAGGGGAGAGGAGGGGAGAGGAGGGGAGAGGGAGGGGAGAGGGAGGGGAGAGGGAGGGGAGAGGGAGGGGAGAGGGAGGGGAGAGGGAGGGGAGAGGGAGGGGAGAGGGAAGGGAGAGGGAGGGGAGAGGGAGGGGAGAGGGAGGGGAGAGGGAGGGGAGAGGGAGGGGAGAGGGAGGGGAGAGGGAGGGGAGAGGGAGGGGAGAGGGAGGGGAGAGGGAGGGGAGAGGGAGGGGACAGAGAGGGGGTTAGGACTGGATAAGAGAGGTGGAACGGAGGGAGATGGAGGGGGAGATGGAGGGGATAGTTTTATTGTTAATGTTAGTGTTATGTCAATATCAGAATTAATGACAATTTTAGTGTTAGTGCGTGCGTTTGTGAATACGTGTGTGTGTGTGTGTGTGTGTGTGTGTGTGTGTGTGTGTGTGTGTGTGTGTGTGTGTGTGTGTGTGTGTGTGTGTGTGTGTGTGTGTGAAAGAGAGAGAGAGAGAGAGAGAGAGAGAGAGAGAGAGAGAGAGATAGAGAGAGAGAGAGAGAGAGAGAGAGAGAGAGAGAGAGAGAGAGAGAGAGAGAGAGAGAGAGAGAGAGAGAGAGAGAGAGAGAGAGAGAGAGAGAGAAACTAATATCATGTACGGAAATACCATCGGACTTGAAGGTCAAATCATGGGGGAGAGGGATAGACACAGATGGGTGAATCGATGAGGAAGTCAAGATTATGGGGTGTGGTGGAGGACAGCAATCGAGAGATGGGGAGAGAGAGAGGGAGTACATGAGTAATCTAAGCGTGAAGAAGATAAGGGGAGGAGGAGTATGGTGGAGTGAGGGAGTAGGGAGGAGGTGGTAAAGGCGTTTCAGTAGTTGCAAGTGTGCATTGGAGTGGATAGTGGAGTACGGAGGGGGAAGAAGCAGGAGTAGGAGGAAGAAGAAGAGCAGAAGGACGAGGAGAATAAGGAGGACAAGGAGGATAAGGAGGAAAATTAAAAGGAGAAGGAAAAGAAGGAGAAGAAGAAAATGAAGGAGAAGGAGAAGTAGAAAGAGAAGGAGGAGAATGAGGAGAAAGAGGAGAAGAAGGAGAATGAGGAGAAAGAGGAGAAGAAGGAGAATGATGAGAAGGAGAAGGAAAAGGATCAGGAGGAGGAACAGGAGGAGAAATAGGAGGAGGAGAAGCAGGAAGAAGAAGAGTAAGAAGAGGAGGTTTAGGAGTCCTTTCTTTTAATATGATTTTATGATTATCAATAACAGGGCACATAACAGGTAATCGTCCCTGAATCAAACAGACCAGAAGCAATTTTTAATTTTCAAAATAATTTTTCTTTCCGGATTTTGGAAATTTCGGAATTTCGAAAATCCCCAATACGTCTATACGTACCCAAAGTAAGGGTAATAGTTGGCGCTGTGAGCGTCAGCAAGGTATTAACCCATTCAACTCCGATGACAAGATGTCTTGTCATTTGGTCAAATAAAACAAAAAATCATAAAACACCAAAATGTTTGATCAAACACCAGAAAAATATGACGTCAATCCTCGCTTCGCTCGCAGCGAAGCGAGGACTGACGTCCTATTTTTCTGGTGTTTGATCAAACATTTTGGTGTTTTATGATTTTTTGTTTTATTTGACCAAATGACAAGACATCTTGTCATCGGAGTTGAATGGGTTAATGTATGGTTTGGGTGGAGCTTAAGAAAGGGGCGTGGCTGGGAGGAAGGAAGTAAAGTTTGGGTCTCTTCTATCTGTGACAAGATGGACGAGGATCATGAGGAGGGAGGAGGAAGGAGGAGGAGGGGGGGGTTATGCAAACAAGGATCTGAAGGAGGAGGGAGAGGGAGAAAGGGACCGGGACGGGGAAAGGGTCATTGCGAGAGGGGGGAGGGGGGATATGGTGGGGGGAGAGAGGTTGGAAAGAAGGGAGTGTACAGGAAGGTTGAGGTGAGAAAGAGTGTATGTTTGGGAGGGATTGAGAGTAAGATAAGGAAAACATGGAGGAGGTGAGGGGGAGAAAGAGAGCTGGAGGGGGAAGGGGAGGGGATAGAGGAAAAAGAAAAGGGGTAGGGAGGAGCAGGGGAGAAGTAGAAAGAAAATAGTGGAAGAAATAGAGGGGAAGGAAGGAGAGAGGAAAGGGAAGGGGAGAGAGGAAAGGGAAGGGAAGAGAGGAAAGGGAGGGGAGCGGGGAGTGTAAGGTTGAATGGGTAACTGGAGGGGAAGGAAAGGGGAAGGAAAGGGGAGGGGAGGGAGGAGGGGAGGGGGAGTGGAGGGAAGGGAGAGGGGGCGGGGAGGAAAAGGGGATGGGGAGGGAGAGAGTAGGAGAGGGGAGGGGAGGGAGAGAGTAGGAGAGGGGAGGGGAGGGAGAGAGTAGGAGAGGGGAGGGGAGGGGGAGGGGAGGGTATGGGAGAGGAATGAGAGGAAAA
>NC_134777.1:95635222-95637722 GCF_046742065.1 Oratosquilla oratoria
ACATTTGTAAAATAATACTGATGACCCACTTTCGGAGATCTGTATATTTCGATTACTTACTGTGATCCTCTTCAGCAGATATGAATTACCGAGTAGAGAACAATGTGTATTTATACTGAAACAGTGAGGTAGGAAGAAGGGACGGGGGCTCAGGTCGCGTGTCCGGCACGCATTACTTGGACCTTGGTGGCTCAGGTCACGTGTCCGGCGTGTCCTCCATTCAATAAGTAAAGAGAAAATGTCAGGAGATACACTATATATTTTCATAAGCTTACAAAACTTTGTCTCCTTCAAAATAACTGCCTCTCGCATCTATACATTTCTACATGAGTCTCTCCCAATCCTGGAAGACCTCCTCAAAGTCCTTTTTCAGTAGTCCCTTCAGGTAACTTTCCGATGCCTCTTTTAGCTCCTCTGTTGACTGGAATCTAATTCCCCTGAAGCTGTCTTTCATGCGTGGGAACAGGAAGAAGTCGCAAGGGGCTAGGTCAGGGCTGTAGGGTGGGTGTTGTACCACTTTCATTCCCCTGTCGGCCATCCAGGTGGTCACCAGCGTTGACTTGTGGCATGGGGCATTGTCCTGGTGGAACCACCACTGACCACTCCTCCACTGCTGAAGCCTCTTCCTCATCTTCTCCCTGAACCTTTTCAGAACAGTAAGGTAATATTCCTTATTGACGGTTTGACCCTGAGGAACCCATTCAACGTGAATGAGCCCCTGGGAGTCAAAGAAAGGAATGACCATGGCCTTCTCTTGCGACCTGCTCATCTTTGCCTTTTTGGGTCTGAGGGAGGTCGCGTGCTTCCACTGAGCACTCTGACGTTTGCTCTCAGGGTCGTAGGTCAACACCCAAATCTCGTCGCAAGTCACCACCTTATTCAGGAAACCTGAATCAGCCTCTATCATTTCGAGAATGTCAGTGCAACATTCCACATGAAACTGCCTCTGGTCGTCGGAGAGGATCTTTGGCACGAAATTGGCACAGACTTTGTGCAGCTTCAGATCGTCTGTCAGAACTGTCTCTACTGTGCCAATATTAATACCAACAGCTTCAGATATCACAGATATTCGACGTTCTTGCATCACTAACCTTTGCACTTCCTCAATGTTTTCCTCCTTGCGTGCACTTTTCGGTGCTCCAGATCTGGGTTCATCCTCAACCTGTTCATTTCCTTCAGAAAATCTGTTAAACCACTGATAGAAACTTGCTTGACTCATCTGTTCATCCCCATAAGCCTCCTTTAACATTCCATAAGCTTCTTGTTTGGTTTTCTTAAGTTTAACACACAATTATTTGATGGCGTAACGTTGCTCCATGTTTCCCTGCATCTTGACAAGTGTTCACAGATCGGCAAACCGAATCAGACTGGTTTCACCACGTTCACCGCTGCACTCAGACCTACAAATATAGAAAGTTGCCAGTTGGTCATTTTTCAGAATATATGTATGTGTACTTCACCATGAAGTAGTATTTTGATCGAATCATATTTAACGTCTCTCCTGACATTTTCTTATTACTTATTGAATATATATATATATATATATATATATATATATATATATAGAGAGAGAGAGAGAGAGAGAGAGAGAGAGAGAGAGAGAGAGAGAGAGAGAGAGAGAGAGAGAGAGAGAGTTGCCGACAGTCCAGACGCCTTATGGGCAGGGAAGAACGGTGTAAAAGGCGGAACGAAGAGCTAATTGGAGGAAAAGAGGAGAGACGGAAGGAAGAGGAAGTCAGAAAGGTGGAATGAGAAATGGAAGAAAAAGGGAAAAAGAAAGGTGGAGAATTGGGAAATGGAGAGAAGGAGAAAGGAAAGGTGGAGAAAGGCGGAAGCACAGGAAGGAGGGTGCGAATGTAAGAGGGAGGAATGGGGAAGAAGCGTGGGAGGAGGAAATTCGTTGAAAGGAGAATAAGGAGAGGAACGAAATAGCTCTTTGCAGATATATTCGAACCTGAGATCTGGGTCTGCTGACCACGAATGCCTTGTCGCTTGACAAAGATATTAACAAAATCATGGACGAAACTCAAAACGACAAGCATAACAGTGGCCTTCCATCTGCAAATGAGATGTTAAAAAATAAAGAAATAGGGAATAATAATAACAGTATGACTGATGCATCCTAGACTTTATTATACAGTAAAAAGATGGTCTCGTCATAAATCAAAGGATATAAACCAGATAAAGAGAATGCAGACAGCAGCAACTCCATTGGTCCTTGGCTGATACATAAAACGTACGAAGATAGATTAAATGCACTGGACCTACGGTCATTGAAGGAAAGAAGAGAGAGGGGTGACAATAGTAACTTTTAAGGTTATCAAAGCGAGTAGAGAAGACTGACAAAGAAAACATCTTGGCTTGAAACACTAGAGCCTTACGAAGAAGTCACTGGGACTGATTGAAGAAAACCACTTGACAAAAGAATAAAAAAGAAAAGTTTTCGTTTAGATCCATCAACTCCTGGGATACCTTAGATGACGATATAGCCGAAGCTAAA
>NC_134777.1:95642722-95647722 GCF_046742065.1 Oratosquilla oratoria
GAGGAGGAGGAGGAAGAGGAGGAGGAGGAGGAGGAGGAGGGGAGGGTGACGAGGAGGAGGAGGAGAAGGAGAAGGAGGAGATGGATATGGAGATGAAGGAGGAGGAGGAGAAGTAGAAGGAAGAGCAGGAAGAAAAGGAGGAGAAGGAAGAAAAGGAAAAGGAGGACGAGGAGGAATAGGAGGAGTAGGACCAGGAGTAATAGGAGGAGAAGGAAAAGGAGTAGGAGGAAGAGAAGGACAAAAAGTTGAAGGAGGAGGAGGACGAGGACAAGGACAAGGTGTAGGAAGAGGAGAAAGGAGAAGGACAAGGAGGAGGAGGAGGAGAAATAGAAATAACAGGAGGTGGAGGAGGACAAGAAAGGGAAGACGGACAAGGAGGGGGAATACAAGAAGTAGGAGTAGAATTTTCAGGAGTAGCAGGAGGAAGAGAAGGATTAAGAGAAGGAAAAAGAGGAGATGGAGAAGGAAAAGAAAGAGAAGGAAGAAGAGGAAGAAGAGGACATGGTCGGTAAAAAAACAAGAGTTTCTAGCATTGAGGACACTATCGCACTGAAGAGGTGGATTCAAAAGGGTTGTAAAGTATCTGAGGAAAGGGCAGCAGAAAAGGGAGACAGCAGTATTTAATTGTTATACACATATACACACACATTATATATAATATATATATATATATATATATATATATATATATATATATGAAAGTGTGGGTGGAGAAAGAATAAGCGAAGATGGGCTGGAACTCCTTTATTGCATATACATTTCAACCAACTCAGAGTTCCAGCCCATCTTCGTTTATTCTTCCTCCACCCACACACTCATCTGTCTAGACCATTCATCCAATATATATATATATATATATATATTGTGAATGGCCCGTAGTAATGTCATTAAGTACCTGAAACATTGACTGCATAAAAATGACAGTCAACAACCCATACAAGGAAAGGAGAATAAAGGAAATGAGGAGGAGGATGGAATGAAGAAGAGAAAGAGGGAAATGATTAGATGGATGAGATGGAGGAGAGTGGGTGAGTGGGTGAGTGGGTGAGTAGCTTAATGAGTGAGTGGGTGAGGGGGTGTCTATAAGTACGAGTGTGTGAGTGTGTATGTGTGTGTGTGTGTCTGTGTGTGTGCGTGCGTGTGTGCGTGTGTACACATGTATGCGTATGTATACATGCATGCGTATACGTGCGTGCGGATGCGTGTGTGCAGATGCGCGCGTGCGTGAGTGCGTGTATACGTATGTATGTGTGTGCGTGTGTGCGTATGTGTGCGTACACGGGTACCTCCTTGGAGGCCGACTCACGCACGAGGAGCCCCGGGCGGCCGTCACCCAATCACCCTTAAACAGAAGTCGAATGACAAAAATTCAAATGAAAGTCTCCCGTTTTTATTTTATGAATATTATTACCATTTCGATGAGATCTTTCCTCGGTTCGCTCCCTTTGACCCGGGTCCTTCCCAACCAGCCCTCCTTATCCTCATCCTCATCCTTCTCATCCTCTTCTTCCTCGTCCCCTTTTTTATTCTTTCTCCTCCTTGCCATCAGTTTTCCTCTCTCCTTTCTCCTCCTACAGCTCTTCCTTTTCCCTCTCCTCATCCTCTTCCTCTTCCCCTCGCTATCCTTATCAGACATATCTTCCTCCTCTTCTTCCTCCTCCTCCTCCTCCTCTTTTTCTTTTTCCTCCTATTCCTCCTCGTTGCCCTCCTTCTTTCCCTTCTACATCTTTTCCACTGCCTCATCCTCATCTTCCACCTCATCTTAATCCGACACACCTTCCTCTCTTCCTCTTCTTCCTCCTCCTCTTCTTCCCCTTCCAAATCGTTCTCCCCTTCTCTCTTTCACACTCCTCCCCCTCCCCCTCCTCTTCCTATTCATATTTATTCTCTACCTCCTCACCCTCTTCCTCCACCTCCTCCTCTTTCTCTTCCTCTTCCAACTTGTCCTCTCTATCCTCCCTTTCCCCCTCTCCTCATCCTCACCATCCTCTTCCTCCTCGTCTTTCTTCTCCATCTCCTGACCCTCCTTCCCTTCCTCCACTTCCTCTTCCAACTCGTGCTCTCACCCACCCCCTCCCCCTTCCATTCCTCCCCTCACACCCTCACCCTCCACCTCCTTCCCTCCTCTTCCTTCTGTTCCATCTGCCTTCCCTCCTCCTCCTCCGCCTCTTCCTCCTCCTCAGGTGCTTTAGTCAGGACGAGAGGAAGAGTCTTCCCCTTCCTGCTCTCTACGTTCTTGTTCTTCAGCAACTTCGCGGAAATGTCCGAGACCCTGAGACCAACTGAATGAAATCACTAGCCGGCAGCCAGAATAAACACTCAAGTAAAATATACTTACTCAGACTGACTAGGTTTTCATTTCAGTCGCCATGATGGGAAATCCATATCTCATGAATAAAAATGTACACAGAAACGAATAAATTTGATACGGCGTGAAAAAGTGTGAATTTCCATATTTTCAGAATCATAGGAAAAGTTTGGAAAGGATATTCGTGAACGCTCTCGCTCCGGGACGAAGAGAGGAGAGAGAGCGAGCGACGGAGAAAGGAAAAAAAAGTGCGATCGAAATGGAGGTCGGGGAGGAAGAAGAGGAGTAAAAGGAAGAGAAGGAGGAAAGGGAGAGATTTTTGGAAGGAAAAGGAAGTGGAGGATGAGGAGGAAGAGGTGCAGGAGGAGAAGGAAGGAGGAGAAGGAAAAGCAGAGATTTAGAAATAAAAGGAAGAGGAAGAGGAGGATGAGGAGGAAGAGGTGTAGAAGGAAGAAGAGGAAAAGGAGAAAGTATTAGATAGAAAAAGAAGAGGAGGATGAAGGGGATGATAAGGAGGTCGAGGAGGAAGAGATGTAGGAGAAGGAAGAGGAGGAGGAAAAGGAGAAATTTTTAGAAGGAAAGGGAGGAGGAGGGTATGGAGGACGATAGGGAGGACAAGGAGGAAGAGGTGTAGGAGGAGAAGGAAAAGGAGGAGAGTGAAGAGTAGGGGGAGAAAGGAGGACATGGAGGGGATGAAGGAGAAAGGAATGATGGTGGTACGGTTAGATAAGAAGGGAGAGGTGGACAGGGAGGTTCAGGAGGGAAAAAAGTGATGTAGTAATGAGAAGAGAAAGAGGAGGATAAGGAGAAGGAGGATGAAGAGGAGTAGGAAGAAGAGGCGAAGTAGAGGAGGAAAGGAGAAAGAAGGAAAAAGGGAAGAGCAGAGAGATAGAGGGAAGTAGAAGGGTGAGGAGGAAAAGGAGGAGGAGGAGGAAGAGGAGGATGAGGAGTAGGTGGTGGTGGAAGAGAAGGAAGAGAAGAAGAGAGAGAAGGAAGAAGAAAAGGAAGAGGAGTAGACAGGGGAGGCGCAGGAGAAGAGGGAGGAGGAGGAGGAAGAGGAGGAGGAGTAGGTGGTGGTGGTGGAAGAGAAGGAAGAGAAGAAGAGAGAGGAGGAAGAAGAAAAGGAAGAGGAGTAGACAGGGGAGGCGCAGGAGGAGAAGAGGGAGGAAGAGGAGGAGGAGAAGGAGAAGGAGAAAGAGGAGGAAGAGGAGAAGGAGGGAGAAGAAAATGAGAAGAAAAAGTAGGAGGAGGAAAAATAGAAGGAGGAGAAGCAGAAAGAGGAGGGAAAGGATGAGGAGGAAGAAGAGTAAGAGAAAGATGATGAGATGGAGAAGGCGTAACAGGAGGAGGAGGAGGAGGAGGAGAAGTCGAGACGTGAGTGTCCGTCCATCTGCCTGTCCCTCTGTCAGTCTCAAGATTATTCCTATTAAGTTCCTGGAGGAAAGTTTTCCTTCCGCCCAGCGGCGCATCATCGCAACGCATTGTGGAGCCACCGACCTCCTCCACCCTCCCCCGCCTCTCAAAACTTGGAGTCGGTAACTTCACATCCATGACTAAGACTCGACCGAGAGTTAGACACTGACAGTGGCTGAAATCATTAAACAAGCAGGCAAACTATATACATGTGTATTTGTGTGTGTGTGTGTGTGTGTGTGTGTGTGTGTGTGTGTGTGTGTGTGTGTGTGTGTGTGTGTGTGTGTGTGTGTGTGTGTGTATGTGTTTACCTAGTTGTGTTTATCTAGTTGTATTGTACGGGAAAGGGAGCTATGCTCGTGGTGAGCCGCCTCTGTATCTCGAAACATGTAATTTGTTCTTAATTTTATGAAAGGTGTATGCACACACTATTGTTTCGTCCGATTTGTTTCAAACGTCCCCCACTGTGTGGAAAGCATTTTTCTTTTTCAGATCTCTTCTATAACTGTCCTTTTTGAGTTTTTTTTTCATGTCCCCTTATTTCTCTTCTATCCCAGTTTAGTAAGTATTTTCTGTCAAGGACTTCCATGCCTTTCATGATTCTGTAAATGGACAACAGATCACCTCTTTCTCTTATGTAGGTATGCATACGTATATATACGAGTGTATACATATATATATATATATATTATATAATATATATATATATATATATATATATATATATATATATATATATATATATATATATTACATACCAAGGACTACTATTACACAGGACGTGCACACCCAGATTCCTGGCGCCGCTAGCGGAGGCCAGTCCAGTGTGCTACGAGCAGTGGAGGTGTAAGGTTGTGTCGCTGCGTCTTTCGCGCGTGGCTGCATTTAGAAGTGGATAGTGTTTGTTTACATAGGTTCTTGCTGATTTTGTTTGTTTGGTTCTTCATAGGTTCTTTCTTGCTGATTTTGTGTATTCAAAATGCCGAATAAGTGTGGTGTTGTGAACTGCAACGGTAATTATAACAAGGATAACAGGTGCCGAGTGTTTCGACTGCCAAAAGACCGTTATGAAAGACAGAAGTGGCTTGATGTGCTACCACCACGTAATAACTTTGTTGTTGATTCTGACAGATTTTTCATTTGTGAGTTTTCCATGAATGATTATTGTTTTGCTCTTGAATCATACCCCAAGTGTAGCTATGACCAGCTCAGAGACTTTTTGGTGCTGCCAAGCAAACGCAAGCTGCAATACATCACTTCATCTATTAACAAGGATCAG
>NC_134777.1:95652722-95655222 GCF_046742065.1 Oratosquilla oratoria
ACTCGAAAGGTTGAAATTGCTATTATGGAAATCGTTATGTTGTTATGTTATATTTATGTTATGTTATGTTACGTGACATTACGTTAAGTTATGTTACGTTATGTTACGTTAGGTAACGTTTGGCTAGGCTAGGTTAGGTTAGGTTAGGTAAGGCTATGTCAAATAAGGAAGAAACGCCTAATGGAGGCAAGGAGCAAAGGGCGCCGAAGACGATCTCCACAAATAACAGCAACTGGTACATGCTTAAAAGTAAATATTACGAAGAGAACTTCAATAAAGAGGAAACCCCTGAAGAAGGCGAAGTAAAAGGAAGAAAATCCTGATACAGGAGTGGCTAAGCTGTGCCCAGTCGGCCCAGAAGGTCGTGCTTCACTCTGGATGGCTTTTGTGAGGGTGGTTCTTCCCCACGAGAGAAACGAAGGTATCAGAGTATTTGTGTTGCTTTATATCTATAATTCAATCGTCTCGCTTCCTTGTAACTTATTTCTCTGTTTTTTATTTTCTTTATAACCATTATTTTTTCTTTAGTGTCCAGGCCCCGTTCAGAACTACTTTTTTATGTTCGTTCATTTGAGAACCTGATTTTTTTCTTCTTCTTTCTTGTCATGGAATTTAATTTTTGCGCCTTAAAAATGGTGAACGTAATCAAGGAGTTTTTTTCTTTTCTTTTTTTCATTTCAACCATAGCATTCGTTTCTCTCTTTTTTTTTTCTCCTTTTTTTTCCAAGATGAGAAAAAATGTCAACTCACTGATCAAGAAAATACGTTAATTACTGCTACGCTCTTGAGGAAAAAATACACTCATTTGTAACCTTGCTGCATTGCGTTCAACAGTTTGGCATTAATTACAATTTTTTTCAATTGACAGTTCTCCAGTACAAATTAAATTTGCCATAAGAAGACTTAAACATCACAACGACAAATTAGATTAGAAAATAGTTCCAATTCCTCCATGTGTACGAATAATACTCATAAAAACGGGGAGAGGAATGTGCACATTTTACCAAAACACAACCCTTTCTGAACAAGTTAGAGTAAATCTTCATACAAAATCCCCTGTCCCCTAGAGGACTATACCCCTCTCGACTGCTACGTTGGCCAAACGAGAACGACATTGTCGAGAAGAATGTCATCCTACTTGTCGAGTGGAAGCCCCAAACTACACCTAGAAAGACACAACATACAAATCACTAGAAAACTTTAAGAAGACAACACCATCATTCTCGCTAAGGAATCAGAAAGGTCTAGACTCTTCCTTCTAAAAGCATTTTTCATAAGAAACTTGCAACCTTCTCTCAACAGACAAGTGGAAGCCTCTAGCATACTCCCCAGTATGAAGCCCCTCCCTAGGACAAGTAGCCCGCTCAACTACAACACACCTTCCAATTACACCGACAACCAAGTTCCTCTCCGGCGTTCCGCCAGAGTCATGGAGCGGACAATTGGACCTTGGGTCACACTGGACAGTTCAGCCCTAGCGGACATTTGGCCCACAGTGACAGATAAATTCCCCCGCCATCTCAAACCTATATTGTGACCTCACCCCGCGTCTTATGTTGTGACCTTCCCCAGAGCTTTCTATTTATATAATGAACCGTACTCTCTGCATCTGTTACATTGAAAATGCTAACTACGATTAGCAAAATGTTTGTATACTCTTCCTCAACAAAACTTCCAAATGTCTACGGGCAATTTATTATTCGTCTGTCCTATGACCAAAAATCAACGTTCAGAAGACTTGAAAGTCTACTCAAGAAGCTTTGTAGCGCCGAATGCCCATTTGGTTTTAACAAAATATATACATAAATATATATATATACATATATATATATATATATATGCATATATATATAATATGTATATATATAATGCTTAGCAAGTGGTAAAGATGATGACATTATCATTATCATTACATTTGCTACAATGAATATGTAATGTTCTCACTTATCGCCAACTGTAGTAACTCAGAAGTAGTAAGGTCCATCCCATGTATAAAATGCCCACAGCTTGTTTGTACACCATTCCTTTGAAAAAGCATACCTACGAAACTAGTCAGGAATAAACTCAAGACTAAGACTCCTGTGTTTCCTACTCCACTTACGTCAACCTGTCAGAATGTCTCAATATATATATATATATATATATATATATATATATATATATATTTTATATATATATATATATATATATATATATATATATATATATATATATATATATATATATCACGTGAAAACCAGTGTTGGAGTAAAATAAACTGGAGACGGGGAATCTATATACTTCCATTGCAAACTGCAATCCTCTTCGAATCTGAAGAGAATTGCAGTTTGCAATCGAAATATAGATTCCCCGTCTACAGTCTTTTATACTCCAACAGTGGTTTTCACGTGATTGACAAATGTGTGATTACATTTTTCACCTGTAATGTATGTATATTATATATATATATGCTAAGTAGACCACTTGTAAAAAGAAACTAACGAAGCAGAGCGCTTTCGTA
>NC_134777.1:95665222-95687722 GCF_046742065.1 Oratosquilla oratoria
TTCTTATCCAACACAGTGGGTTTTTGTTGAAATATATATATATATACATATATATACATATATATATACATATATATATACATATACATACATATATATACATACATATATATACATATATATACATATATATACATATATATACATATATATATACATATATATATACATGTATATATATACACATATATACATATATATATATGTATATATATATACATATATACATATATATATAAACACATATATACATATATATATATATATATATATATATATATATATATACATATATATATATACATATATATATATACATATATATACATATATATATATATATATACATATATATATATTTTTCTTTCTTTCTTGCAGGCAGATGAGGTTAAAAGCTATTGAAGATTCATTTTTTATTATCTTCTTGCGTATAGTCTCTATACGACGAATATTTGACTTATCATTTTCTGTAAGTCTGTTTAGGAGATCTCTTATATTGGCCGACGTTTCGGAACTCTCTTGTTCCATCTTCCAGGGCGATTTGTTGTGTCAAGTTTTCTGTGTTGATTGTGTATGTGATGTACGGATCATGGACACTGTGTCGAGGAAAATTTGGATGCTCATTGGTGAATGGTAGCCAATGAGCGTGCGTTGTTTTCACTCGCGGGGGGGTGGTCTCTCCCAGTGGGCGAAGCGATGGGGTTCGTTGGTCGCTTAGCACTTATTCTTTTGCTAGATGGCAAGACCCGTAGGTCTTCCACCTGGATGTTAATTGATGGCTGCTTTGCTTGAATATAGAGTGCTTCAAGGAGTAGCAACCTTCGTGGATCTCTTTCTCTGTCAATGATTGTTGTGTTGTGATCCAGATCTTTTCTTGTTAGTGGTCTGTTGAGTTTGGTAGTGTGGTGGGACTTTATGGATCCGTTACTCAAATGGCATGTCAGGCGTCTTGTAAGCTTAGTGGTTGTCATACCAATGTAAGAGTGAGGTCCACACTCCTCACTATTGCAGCTGTATTGGTATACAACATGGTCTTGTAACTCTGTTTTCGTTGTGTTGGGGCGATTACGTATCATTAGTTGGGATGTCTTCTTTGTCTTGTAATATATGATGATCTGGATGTGTTTTGCTGGGTCGGTGGGTAGTACATTTTTGTGAATAATGTCCTTTATGATCTTCTCGTCTGCTTTGTATTCTGTTGACATATGGCTTTTGTAGTAGATTTTTATAGGTTTGTTTTCGCTTGTGGTGTTTCTGTCTTCGTCGGTGTACCATTTGTTTAAATGTGTTTGTATTGCTTGTGATACATCTGAATTTGCGTATCCATTGTTGATAAGTACTTGTGTGATTCTCTCTCCAGTTCTTGGTGGGTTTGTGTCCAGGATGAAAATCTACTACAAAATACACAGAATACAAAGCAGACGAAAGTGACAAATTGTCCTTCACAATCTTTTACAAAAGTAGAAAAAGCTCTTCCCTACTTTTAAGGAACAACCCCGCACCAGAACCCCAGGAGGTCCGTCAATCCCACGTAGTATATAAATACACATGCCCAGAGGAGGACTGCACGCCCCTTTCAGTCTACGTGGGAAGGACGACCACCACATTATCCCGAAGAATCACCATGCACTTGCAACACGGAGGGCCCAAGCAACACCACTGGACCCAGCATCGACGCCACCTTGATAGGGAGACTATGGTAGAAAACACTGAAGTTGTGGCAAAAGAAGAAGATCCTCAGCGCTTGGCTATCTTGGAAGCCATCTGGATAAAGGAGCTGCAACCTGCCATTAATAGGCAAGTAAATGACTTTGCCCTCCTCCCTAGCATGAAACCTGTTCGGAGCAGCCAGATGAGCAATTCCATGAATTCGGGGTCTCCTCCACAGAGACTTCTCATTCCCCGCCAAAGTGAAGAACATCCTGCCATTCGTCGTTCCCAAAGACTGAGAAGCAGATTGGCGCCGAACCCGGGAGTGACCTCTCCGAGTACTGTTTCCGCAAAATCTGTGACCTCTCCGAGTGTTCGTGCTCATACGGTTGACCTCCCCCCGTTTCTACACGGTGTCTTCTCCCCGTGCTTTTCTATTCATTTAAATATGCTCCCTTTTTCATTCTTATTCACATCAACTGAGGATGCAGAAAGATTTGCGAAACGTTTTGAAATTTGTTCTGCTTATATTTTGTTTTTTGCTGTATTCTTTGTCTTCTCTTATATTTAGTTTACTGTGTGCGGTATTTTTTGTGTTCATTATAACTTTTGTTTCCTATGAGTTTTGGAAATTTGATTTACTCCCTTTCCCCCTATCAGAAATCTACTTTTCGCAAGCTTGAGAGCTCACGGAAAAAGTTAATTAACAATTCTTTTGCTGTCGTTTTTAACAGAATATGCATCAGAGAGAATCTCCTGCCACGCTTCACCAATACATATATACATATATATATTATATACATACATATATACATATATATATATTTATATACATATATACATACATATACACATATATACACATATATACATATATATACACATATATATACACATATATACACATATATATACACATATATACATATATATACATACATATACATACATATATACATATATATATACATACACATATACATACACATATATACATATATATATACATATATATAATATATACATATATAAACATATACATATACATAAATACATACATATATATAATATACATATATATATATATATATATATATACATATATATATACATATATACATATATATATACATATATACATATATATACATATACATATATATACATATATATACTATATACATATATATATACATATATACATATATATATACTATATACATATATATACTCTATACATATATATATACATATATATATATATATACATATATATATACATATATATATATACATATATATACATATATCATATATATATACATATATAATATATATATCATATATTATATATATATATATATATATATATATATATATATATATAAACACTGGTAAATAAGAAACGTAGTCCGAACGTTTTCGTCTATTTAAGACATCATCAAGGGAATACAGTAAAGGAGATACAGACAGTATATAAACAGAAGTAAAAATATTTTAGGGAACACGGAAAGATGTGTCACACGAGCCTGAGCAAATTACCAACAGCCCTCAGGTCACAGATGGACCAAATGTCCGGGCAGGAAAACATGTAACAATTTTCTTTGAAATAAAATTATCAAGCCTGGATATACCTAGGCTTAGATTGATATTTTGATCAAAAGTTTGTTTTATGTGGCTTGATTCAATTATGTTCCTTTCAGTAAAGAAATTACAACATGTTATTTTAATAGCATTTTCTCCAGTCAATTACATGATCTTGGTCCTTCACATGAACAAAAATACCACTAGACATTTGACCACTTCTCACACTGTACCTATTTTGGTTTATTTTTGTTTATAAATCTTTGCCAGTTTGTCCGATGTAAAATTTTTGGCACTGCAGACGAAGAATGGTGTATATGCAACCTTCAGTGTTATGTGGAGAATTTTTAATTAGTATATTTTTGACAGTACCATTGTTCTTAAAGACTACATTTATGTTGAATTCCTTAAGTATTTTTGGTAGTCTTGCCATACTCTCAGGAAAAGGAAGCAGTAGGAGGTTCTTATGACAAAAAAAAAATTCTCCTGTGGAGTTTTATAGTAAGTTTTTAAAGCCAGTGTGTGAATTGGCTACCAAATGCTTTGGATATTTCAAGTCTGATGCAATGCTGTATATCTTGCTCAACTCATTATCCAGAAATTCAGGGATGCAAATTCTGTACGCTCTGAGGAACATTGAACTTTAGAAAGAAAGCTCAGTTTTTTCACTGTGAGCAGAGTAATAATGAACCTAAGATAAATTATTAGTGTTTTTTCTAAAAACATCATACTTAAAATATCTTCCACTTCTGTGTAGTAAAATATCTAAAAATGGTAGCTTATTATCTATTTCAGTTTCGATGGTGAATTTTATTGATGGAACCAGATTATTTAATTCACTAAGAAAAGAATCTAAATTGTGATCTACCGGCCATATGCATAAAATGTCATCCACGTAACGCTTCCACAAAACAAAAGGGGGAAGAATCTTGGGCAACAATTCTCTCTCAAAGAACTCCATGTATAGGTTGCTGAGTAATGGAGATAACGGATTACCCATGGCCATTCCGAATTTTTGTACATAATATCCTTCATTAAAAACAAATTTTGCATTAACTATACATAACTTAATCAATTCAATGATGGTTTTGGGAGGTAGTGGCATATCATGTTTAGATAGTTCAACTTCAAGGTACAATAATAAATCTAAAACTGGAACACGGGTGAAGAGACTAGTTACATCATAGCTAACTAGTTTAAAGTCATAGTTAATGTCTAGATCGTTAAGAATACTAATGAGGTGCATATTATTATTAATATGTGAATTGGATATAGTACCTACCAAAGGGCTCAAGATGGAAACAAGCCATTTTGAAAGTTTGTAAGTTATGGACCCAGTAGAACTAATGATGGGTCTAACAGGATAACCCGGCTTGTGAGTTTTGATCAACCCATATATATATATACATATATATATACACATATATATATATACACATATATATATATATACACATATATATATACATATATATATATATATATATGTATATATATATATGGTAAAGATAGGGACTTGGTAGAAAATTGTTTGACAAGATCTTCATGCCCTTTCAACAGTTTTTTAATACTACGATTAAAATCACTGTTTATGGACTCTAAGGGATTCTTACTAAGTTTTGTATAGGTTTCCTCATCCTCCAGTAATGCTGTCATTTTTTTTTATATAATCAACTTTGTTTAAGAGGACGATGCAATTGCTTTTGTCAGACCTCGTAATGTGTAATTCTTTATCTCTTTTTAGATCATTGTAAGACTTGAAAAATCTGTTAGGACAATTTGGCATACTGGACATGAACGATGAAGCGTATACAAAACCTTTACAAATATTAATATCTTGAACCGGAATATCACCAAATATTTTCTAAATTACAAAACCCTTTGGCAACATTGACAAAATCAACTCCCTGAGTGGCTGCGAAACTAAGACTAAAACCTAAAGCACATTTTTCATCAAATTTCTATGGTTTATCTGATAAGTTGACAACAAAATTGGGGTTAGCATGTTTAGTCCAATCACTATCTTTGATCAATATATGTAGTTTTTGGTTAAGTTTGTATGGTAAGGCCCTATATCAGCTATTTGTAGATTTCAAACAAGCATATGATAATGTGCACAGACCATCAATGTGGCACATAATGGCAGAACTAGATATTCCAGCTAAATTAATATTCCTCATTGAAACGTGCTACATAGGAAGCAGATGTACAGTAAGAGTTGGAAGGAAAGAGACAGAAAGTTTCAATATACACAGTGGCCTTAGGCAGGGATGTATGCTGTCACCTTTACTATTTAATCTTGCACTGGAGAAAGAAGTCAGGCAGATTAACCAACCATCCAGGTGGAGCTAAGTTATCCAATGGTCAGATAATCCACCTCGCTTACGCCGATGATGTGGATGTGGTGGCCGAGACTGGAGGAATGAGAAGAAAACGGAAATTATGAAACTAAATAGAAATGACAATTATACACCAGGAGAAGAGCAAGTTGGATCACTAAGTGTGAAGAAAGTGGATAAGTGCAAGTACCTGGGAACCATTGTCAATGAGAGAAATGAATTGAACATAGAAATAAATGAACGAATAGCTGTAGGAAATAGATGTTACCATGCCCTGGCATCTGTAATGAAGAGTCGGACCATCAGCAGAAGAACTAAGATAAGAACATATAACATTGTGATAAAACCAACAGTCCTGTGCGGATGTGAGACATGGACACTGACCAAAGAAAAGGAGAAGAGACTGGAATTTTTTTAAAACAATATCCTGAGAAGAATCTTCGGCCCAGTATATGATGAAGAAGAAGGGAAATGGAAACGAAGACATAACAGGGAAATTAGAGATAAACCCGGACAACCGTACATTCAGGATGAAGTACGGGGAAGAAGAGCAAGGTAGGCTGGACACTGCGTCCGAATGGAGGCAGACAGACTACCAAGGAAGGTGATGGAAGGAGTAGAGGACAGACGACCATTAGGGAGACCCAGGTACAGATGGATGAATGGAGTAAGGAAGGACGTGGGGAGGGTGGCACCAAGAGAGGACTGGAAAGAATTAGCAGAGGATAGAACCATCTGGAGAGGCATAGTGAAAGCGGTGAAGGGCCGCTCGGCCTGACAACCAACAGAGTAAGAGTAAGATAGATAAATATATAAGCAAGTAAAATATAAACAAGTAAACAAGTAAACATATATTGATAGGAATAACTGAGACATGGTTAAATGGTACAGAGTTCGATGCTGAATTTAATATTGCGGGATTTAAACACTTTCATCAGGATAGAAACCACAAGAAAGGTGGGGGTGTTCTGTTGTATGTTAAAAACAATGTTCACGCTTGTATTTTAGAGAAAGTGAAACAGGATGCATACGATAGTTTGTGGGTTGAGTTAACCCAAACAAATGGACAAAAAATGAATATAGGTGTAATATATAGGCCAAAGACATTATCATCAGCAGACGACAAACTGTTATTTCAAGAACTGTCTAGTTTCTGCAACCGGGATTTATTGATAATGGGTGATTTCAATTTTACTGACATTGATTGGATGACCCTTGAACATGGCCATATAGGTAGTCGCTTGATTGATTTTCTTGGTGACAATTACTTAATTCAGCATGTAAAAAAGCCCACAAGATATGGAAACTTACTCGATCTATTGATCACTAGCCGCGAAAGCATGGTAACTGATGTAGAAGTCGGTGAATCTGTTGCAAATAGCGATCACAACTTAGTTAGATTCAAACTCCTAAAAATTTTAGAATACATACTTGTGTTTCTAAAATACCCGATTTCAGTAAAGCTCAGTTCATAGGACTACGTCAGGAGCTTCAGCTTACAGATTGGGAGGCAAAATTAAACGAAAGACCTGTAGATCAGATGTGGGAAATATTTCAAAATACGCTCACTAAGATGATTCAAACTTACATTCCTTTTAAGGACAGACGTCACCCAAATCAGTCTCGCCCAAAGTGGCTCGACAAAGAAACTGAAAAAAGTATTGCTAAAAAGAGACAGGCTTATAAGAAATATAAGTGCTCGGGTGCATCTAATGACTATGAAAGTTATGTATCAATACAGAGAGATTTAAAAAAGACAATAAGAAAAAGAAAACGACAATACGAAATGAAAATCGCTGATAAATCCAAAGAGAATCCCAAAGAATTCTATAGTTACATTAGAGATAAAAATGTTGTTAGGAATCACATTGGTCCACTATTATCTGCTGACGGTCAACTTGAATATTCAAATGAAGGAATGTGTAATATCTTAAACAATTATTCTAGCTCGGTATTCGTAAACGAAACACCTCAAAGTGAACTCCAAACTGAAACCTGTGAAAAGTCTAGGGTAAACTTACTACGGTAAATATAACAAAAGAAAAAATTAAAAGGTGTATAGATAAACTCAAAGTTAATAAAACACCAGGGCCTGACGGTTGGCATCCAAGAATCTTAAAGGAAATTAAAAATGAGATTGTTGTTCCATTAGAAATTATTTTCAAGAAATCCATCATATCCGGAGATGTCCCAAGAGAATGGAAGCTAGCTAACGTTACTCCCATATTCAAAAAGGTGACAAAAAGAAACCAAATAACTATAGACCTATAAGTTTGACTTCAATCGTAGGAAAAATAATGGAAACTATCATCAGAGATGCTATCGAACATCATTTAGAAAGTAACCGTTTGATAAATGATAGCCAGCATGGTTTCAGACGGAAACGTTCTTGCGTGACTAACTTACTCGAATTCTACAACACAGTTATATCGAATTATGACAAAAGAAACAATATAGATTTAATATATCTAGACTTTGCAAAAGCTTTTGATACCGTCCCACACGAAAGACTACTTACTAAATTAGCTTTACACGGAATAAGTGGTAGCCTATTAAGTTGGACTAGTAATTGGTTGAATGGTCGAAAACAGAGAGTTGTTTTAAATGGAAAATTTTGTAAATGGAAAAAATTTACAAGTAGAGCTCCTCAGGGTTCCGTTCTTGGGCCACTTCTATTCATAGTATATATAAACGATATAGACCATGGACTAATATCTACTGTTTCCAGATTTTCTGATGATACAAAACTGTGCGGAATGGCAAATGATCACTTAAACCAATTAGATATTCAAGACGATTTAGATAAATTGCAGCAATGGTCTGAAAAGTGGCTAATGAAATTTAACACGAGTAAATGCAAGGTAATGCACATAGGTAAAAACAACAATAAGTACGATTACAAGTTATTTGGAAATTCGTTAACAAAAGTGGAGAGTGAAAAAGATCTCGGTGTAATTATCAGTAACGACCTCAAATCATCCAAGCAGTGTATTTCAGCCTCTGAGAAAGCAAATAAGATTCTAGGACTGATTGTGCGATCTTTTGATTTCAAAAGTCCATCGCTCATTAACAAGCTATATAAATCGTTAGTTCGTCCACATTTGGAATATGCTGTTTCTGTATGGTCACCGAATCTCATTAAAGACATTGACAGACTGGAAAAAGTACAACGGCGAGCCACAAAACTTATTCCAAATATCAAAAATAAATCATACGAAAATCGACTAAAACATATGAATCTGTTTTCCCTAAAAAAGCGTAGACTCAGAGGTGACTTGATACAGGTCTTTAAGATTCTAAAGGGAATTGACAACATCAAAAAAGACAAAATTTTCACATTTGAATGAGAATCAGACAAGAAACAATGGTCTCAAACTATCCGGAAATAGATTCAATTTGGAAGTAGGTAGAAACAACTTTGCCAACCGTGTAGTTAATGAATGGAATAAACTTCCTGCACAGGTAGTGCAATGTAGTTCAGTTCGAAGCTTTAAGACTCGTTTAGATAAACACCTAAGCAAGTTGCTGTAATGATTATAATTTATTTTATATTATTTGTTTTTGCTTTGTTATCATCTGTCTGTTTGATTTTCATTTATTATTAGTTATGTGTCAATTTATTATTTACTGTTTACCTGTTTGTTTGTTATTCAACTATACCTATGCATTTATTTATGTATTTTGTTTGTTGCATACATTATTATAGTTTTTTTATATAATTATTATTTCATTATTATTATGATTTTTTCCGCATCCGACCTAGATATGGACCAAAAGGTCTCCTGTCGGCATGCTCCGCCTTTGTAATCCTTTGTAATCCTTTGTAACAAAGTTCAATAAATAACTAAATGATAAACAATTAAGCAAAATTAAATATATAGCTTAATTAGATAATTAATACAATAAAATCAAATAACATCTGAAAGGTAGAATGAAATCCACAAAGAGGTCGTATGGTTTTTTGGGGGACGGAGGGAGGGGGAGGAGAGTGAGGAGGGAGGGGGAGGAGAGTGAGGAGGGAGGAGGGAAGAGAGTGAGGAGGGAGGAGGGTGAGGAGAGGTATGTTGTGGTTTGGGCAGAGGATCAAAGAGAAAAGTGAGAAAGAAAAATGTGGGCGAGATTGAGTGAAAGGATCCGACTCGCACTGTGATATCACCTACTTCACAAAGCACCTCCCTGACGCGCCATCTGTTAGAAACATAACCCTGAGAAATCCCCAAATACCATCCAAAAACGCCATCTGTCAAAAAAACTTTCTACTGTTCTTTTTCTGAGCCAAATACCATCTGCGTATACCATCTAGATTATCTCTCTGTGTTATGTTTAGTGTCATTTGACACCGGTGACATTAAGCATGGCACCTCGGTCTGGCCTTGTCTGTATTCGGAGCAAATTCTCAAAACATTTCCAGTCGTAATATTCGCCGCGATATGTGGAAACACCACTTTTCTAATATCTTTAAAAGAATATATATCTCATGAATTAATACTATAGTATTTGCCTCCAATGAAATATGAAATATGCATGTAGCAAATAGATTTAGCCAAATCGTATGATACAGCATGACTGCTACATTGATTAAGAAAACGAACAAATAAATACAGATAAACCAATGTACTAATAAAAACAAATAAACAAATAAATAAAAACCCAAGACGGGTTTACAACCCTTAAAAGCAGATCTTTAAGTCATAACAGCTCTGTGACTCTCAGCAAGTCTACAAACAACCAAAGGCCCTTTCCCCCTTATAAGGAGGGTAGCCTAATCAAAGTGCACACCCTCTTTTTACACATTAAAACCCATTTAACGCCCATCCCATCTCGGTGACTCGTAGATGAAGATTCATTCCCGGCTCCTGTCACACTCCTCAAAGTTGACATACCATGAGAAAATAGTTTGGAAATGTGATGACATGAGCAAAGACGAAGAGAGTGCAAAGGTAGAGATCAGGGCTGGCACACGGGCGTAGAAGTAGAATGAAAAGGGTAAAGATGAGGATGGTGGTAAAAATAAGGACGAGGACGAGGACGAGGACAAGGACAAGGACAAGGACAAGGACAAGGACAAGGACAAGGATAAGGATAAGGATAAGGATAAGGATAAGGATAAGGATTAGGATAAGGATAGAAACAGAGGTAAGGATGAAGGTGAATTTGAGCAGGAACAGGGTGAAAGGAGATAGTAGAAGGGAACGAGAACATGGAGGAAGACGAAGAAGGGGAGATGTAGGAAGAGGAAGTGGAACAGATCGAGTAGTAGCAGTAATAGTAGTAGTAGGGGGAGGAGGAGAAGAGGGAGGAGAAGAGGGAGGAGAAGAGGGAGGAGGAGGAGGAGGAGGAGGAGGAGGACGATTGGAGGAGGAGGACGAGGAGGACGAGGAGGACGAGGAGGAGGAGAAGGAAGAGGATCATGACGACGATTAACAAAAAGGAAGAGGAAGAAAAGAAGATGGAAAAGAAGGGGGAGAAGGAGAAAGAGGAGGGAATTGAAAAGTGTAATTGATTAGTCTGTGGTTTACCGCCGCTTCTATCCTTGTGAACAATCACATGCCGCCGCCACTGTACAGTATGAGGAGGAAGAGGAGGAGGAGAAGGAAGGGAAGGAGGAAGAGGAGGAGGATGGGAGGAGGAGGAAGAGGAGAAGGAGGAGGGGAGGAGGAGGAAGAAGAGGAGGTGGAAGAGGAGGAGGAGGAAGAGGAGGAGGAAGAAGAGGACGAGGAAGAGAAGGTGAAAGAGGAGGAGGAGGAGGTGGAAGAGGAGGAGGAGGTGGAAGTGGAGGAGGAGGTGGAAGAGGAGGAGGAGGGGGTGGGAAGGGAAGAGGTGGAAGAGGAGGAGGAGGAAGAGGAGGAGGAGGAAGAGGAGGAGGAAGAGGTTAGATGAAGAGGTTAGATGAAGAGGTAGGGTATGTGCTACTGCCGGTATTGCTGACGAGTCGAGGGTCTCACACTGTTGACGGAGATAACAACGAAGAGGATTACGCCGACGGGAGAGCCAGAGCTCCAGAAAAGGCCATCCCAAGGGAAGAGGGAGAGGTAGAGGGGGGGGAGAGAGAGAGGAAGAGGGGGGAGAGAGAGAGAGGGAGAGGGGGAGAGAGAGAGGGGAGAGAGAGAGAGAGAGAGAGAGAGAGAGAGAGAGAGAGAGAGAGAGAGAGAGAGAGAGAGAGAGAGAGAGAGAGAGAGAGAGAGAGAGAGAGAGAGAGAGAGAGAGAGAGAGAGAGAGAGAGAGAGAGACACAGAGAGAGAGAGACACAGAGAGAGAGAGAGAGAGAGAGAGAGAGACAGACAGAGAGAAAGGGAGAAAAATAGAAAGAGACATATATATATATATATATATATATATATAGAGAGAGAGAGAGAGAGAGAGAGAGAGAGAGAGAGAGAGAGAGAGAGAGAGAGAGAGAGAGAGAGAGAGAGAGAGAGAGAAGGGAGAAAAATAAAGGGAAAGAGAGACAGACAGAGAGAGAGAGAGAGAGAGAGAGAGAGAGAGAGAGAGAGAGAGAGAGAGAGAGAGAGAGAGAGAGAGAGAGAGAGAGAGAGAGAGAGAGAGAGAGAGAGAGAGAGAGAGTGTGAGTGGGAAAGAAACAGAGACATCGAGAGAGAGAAAAATAGAGTTTACAGAGGATGATGTGATTTGAGTGACATCAGAAGATTTTATTCAGAATCAAGTAAACTTCCCCTATTCAGCAAACCTCGTTTCATGAATTATGCATTTATTCTGGAAATCGGCAGGCGATTTCATTCAAGGGGTCAACAGCGAAAGGATGATGATTATTTGGGTCTATGGGTCACCCCTCCCCTCTCCCAGGCTTATCTAAGGGAGGTGGAGCTTTGGGTGTCTGTTGGTGGGAAAATCGATAGAGAGGTAATTTGTTAAGGAGTCAGTTTGTTGGCAATGAATGGGGCGATTGGTGATTACGAAGCGATAAGGAAAGAAGTGCAAGAAACCTTTTACATCAAAAGCGCTCTTGGATAACTTAGTTGATCCAAGGTCACTGAAGGTGACTGGGTTAAGGCCTTTGTTAGAGGTTCCATGTTTCGAACAAGGTTAGTTTAATCGAGTTGAGGAGAGGACTAAATCTCCCTATCTGGGAATTACTAAGGGACATTTTTTTTTTTTTTTTTTTTTTTTTTTTACCAACAGACAAGAGTTGAAGCAGCGACTGACGTTGCCCCCTCTCTAATAAAGAAGAGGAAGTTTGGCTATGCGCCCTTTCCATATTAATCGACTAACTGGATAATCAAACAAAAGTAAATTCCTCAGTCCAAATTTCTTCAAGAACCGAGGCAGAAATACAAAAAGAGAAGGCTCAAAATCACCACTCCAGCAGAAACTCTCTTAGCCTAAGAGCCAATGGCGACTAGCCAACACGAAGCGTGGTAAAAGAAACGACAGAAAATAAAATGGAAAAGGAAACAAACGATAAAGGAAAAAAGGAAGAAAAGGAGAAAAGGGAGATAGCGAAGAGTAAGGCGACATCTTGCAATGAGACATGTCGCAGAAGCTTTGGGAAGTATTATGGATGACGAAAAAAAGAAGAAGAAAAAAAGTAACAAGAGATGGCTGGGCCTTTAACAACAAAGACCTTTAAAAAAAAAATCAAGTAAAATAACCGGACATAATAGTATAGACGGACTATTACACAGAGACAGGAAAAAAATAACGAAGAAAAAACAAATAAGAAAAATGAAACAATGAACATACGTGTCTACTCTGAAGTTACGGAAGGTAGTCTCCATTTCAAGATAAACATTTGTCACTTTTTAACTTCTAGTATCCCTACATTCTACTGCTATCTTTAAATCTCTCCTTTACCATCTCTGACTCCACCTCTGCAACGTTATATGTCACTGGTTATGGCGTAGAAAGAGTTAAATCCTCTGGAGGTAAAATAAAGACCCAATCGGTTTCGAAATCTTCTTCTAGCTTCCTTCACCACTGCTATGGTGAAGATCTTCATCTCTTCAACGTTATATAGTCACCAAGGATAGAAGCACTAGTTATGGCCTAGAAAGTGTTAAATCCTCTGGAGATAGAATAAAGACCCAATTGGTTTATACGGTAATCATTTACAGGCCGTATGTTCACCTTTAACATGAGCTATGGTGAAGCGCTCACCATCGATAAAGTGACCAGAGGTATAGTAAAGTTGTAACAACAGGTATTATGAATTTCTGTTTACATGGTCATCACAGGTATGGTAAACACTATATCCCAGGTAAGGAATGTAAACAATATCTCACCATAATTTTCCACCACAGTTATGGTGAATTCAAAACCATTATCCTCATGAACTGTTGGAAGTACCATATCGTTCAGAAGAGGAGGAGGAGGAGGAAGAGGAAGAGGAAGAGGCGGAGGAGGAGGAGGAGGAGGAGGAGGAGGTGGAAGAGGTGGTGGTGGAGGAGGGTAAAGTAACCTTGAACTTTATTTTATTTTTTGCTTATTTTTTACTTTTATATACATATTTTTCAAGCTGAAGGCGAAACAAGCTTTCAAAGCCAAAACGTGGATACACTTGAATAAAAGAAAAATTCTTTGCAGGAAAAATAATCCTCCATGCATATGTATTCACGGAAGTGAGCACAGGAATATAGACAGGATTTCCCTTTCAAAGAACAGAGGAGCCTTAACCTATACATACATAGGCAAAGACCCTTTCCCCCCTCATAAGAGGGTTAGTTGAATCAAAGCATATATTTGCCTCCATGATATGTAGGAAACACGATGGTGGTGTTCTTGTTCCCCGACAAGTATTTGAATACGAGCTCACATAGAAATGTGATCGCATGTAAATACGTACACCCAGATGTGTGTGTGTGTGTGTGTGTGTGTGTGTGTGTGTGTGTGTGTGTGTGTGTGTGTGTGTGTGTGTGTGTGTGTGTGTGTGTGTGTGTGTGTGTGTGTGTGTGTGTGTGTGTGTATTTACTCATGTATTCAACTTTTGTATTAATATAATCCCCACACTTGTTTCTCAATCTTTACAATGAGAGTAGCGGGTTTGTTCCGATCGGTCATCGTATGACGTGAACCCGTGTTCGAGTCCATCCAGCAGTAGATGACTTGGACTTGTACAGAAGCGATTCCCTACAGCTCATCGAAGTCTTCCTCAAGTACTTGTTTAACAATATTTTACATTGTCTGAGGGAAAAGACACAGAGGTATCCCACTTACGCAAAGGTGCAAGAAGTAACAGAGCAGGACGACATAATCACGAAACATTCCCACACTACTCCAACACAAGCAAAAGCCATCGTGAAGGGATGTATAGTCTTTCTGTCAGGTTTTTTTTTTTTTTTTTTTTTTTTTTTTTGTAGCTTCGGCTTGGTCTGTTGCTCTTCGCGAAATACCACCTGTTTTTTTTTTTTTTTTTTTTTGGGGGGGGGACTTTTTCGATTCTCCGGAGCAGCTACATCTTCCTTCGCGCCTCAATTATTTTCCCCTGCCCCACGATGAATCAAACGTACGTTACCAAATCCTGTCAACATCTGGAGATAATAAAGGCAATGAAGGCACTTGGTACAGCCCATCTACATCGGGAACCTCCGTCGTGGACCCGCTAATTAGGCAATTTTGTAAACAGCGTTGTTTTTCAGTCTGCATATTTTGATACAAAGGGACTCTTCGTTCTGCCTGGGTTTGTATTTTACATAATGTGTACTCGTGTGTGTGTGTGTGTGTGTGTGTGTGTGTGTGTGTGTGTGTGTGTGTGTGTGTGTGTGTGTGTGTGTGTGTGTGTGTGTGTGTGTGTGTGTGTGTGTGTGTGTGTGTGTGTGTGTGTGTGTGTGTGTGTGTGTGTGTGTGTGTGTGTGTGTGTGTGTGTGTGTGTGTGTGTGTGTGTGTGTGTGTTGTGTAAGCGTGTGCGTGTACGTTTCCTTTGTAGCTGCACAATATTTTTTTCGAATCAATAAACCTCTCTTACCATGTTCATGATTTCAATAAAATCTGAATACATTAACTCCGTCGTCCATTCGGAATGCAAAATACATTAACCTTTATTAAATTTTTCTCTAAAAGGTTTACAGATTATCATTTTGACTACGCACACTATCTCTGCACGTGAATAGTACATCACTAGTAATGTTAAAAGTATAACTAGCCTGTCTTAGAGGATAACGAATCTCCCCCCCTCCAATCCCCCCCCGAGTCCCTCCCTCAATACCCTCCCCCCTCCTGACCTCTTTTGACCCGTCCCAGAAAATGGACACACTATGAAACACTATTCGGGGCAATAGACCTGTATCGTATTTCCACGACGGAACCAGAACCCCAAAGGTTTTGTAACTTACATGTCATATAAAAGTCTCCTGTATCTTCAATTCCAAGCAGATCTTTCTCTATTTTGTTAAAGTACAGTCCTAACAAAAAATAAAATAAAATAGAATAAAATAAAAAGATAAAGGAAAAAATTAAACAAAATCATCCCGGTAACAGAAACAAATATTGTACTTTAAAGAACATAAGAAAATTGTTACTTTATCTAAAACCTCAACATAGAATAGAAGTCTCATATTAAAGTTGAGTCATGAGCATCTCGGCTTGTTCCGGAAACCAGGCGCCGACCCCTCGAGGCCGCACTGAGTAATCTGTGCGCTGAACCGGAGATCGTGACGGGTTTCCTTGGGGCCGCGGGCGGCATGCAAGAGAGAACCGGAGCAAAAGATCGATTGAATGCAATCGTAAATATGTATTTCAACAGAAAATAGGGAAATCTTATCATGTGATCAATTTTGCAGAATTTGTATATGTGAGGTTTGATATTATATATATATATATATATATATATATATATATATATATATATATATATATATATATATATATATACATATAACTATTCAGGTACGACAACACAGGGAAATAAGGACTTAAATTTATTAACAATAATAGTCATGCAGATGAATATATCCACATGTAAGCACGCATGCAAATACGCACACACACACACACACACACACACACACACGCACGCACACACGCACACACACACACACACACACACGCAAACACACACACATACACACTCAATTAATGGATTACCAAGCACTGTATCAAAGCATGCGAATGAAAACAAGCACCCAATGGAGTGTTAGAGGACTTATTTGTATATCTGGATCAAAACAAGCCCACGTTTAAAAACAAAATAAAAGATAACACGGGACGTCCCCCGACTGCTCTTTGCGAATCAAAACAGGTTCCCGACGGGGTTAGATGAGGGGACCAGCTTCCCTTCAATGACCAAAACAAGCTCATGAAAAACATATAATAAAGTAAGACTCGGGAGTGACTGCGCTCTGCAAAATTTTCCGAAACACGCCCGCTCTAGGGGGTAAGGGAGCGCAGTCTTGTGGATCAGAGAAATTGATAACATCGTGTCAAAGGCTTTTTTGTTCATGGACTTCATGGTAAACCGCTTTAACAGGGCGGCCACCCTCCCACAAAGGGATAAAGCTTTTGAGCGATAACAAAAAGAATAAAATATGATCAAATGAGATCAAATAAAATCGAATGACAAAAAAATAAGATAAAATAAAACTTAATGAAATTTTCATAAAACAGATTACGGATGTACCTAAAGATCTTTCCTACTTAAAAGGGGTGGTGGCCATACATTGAAATAGAATTAGACCAAATTAAATTAAATAACGTTAAATGAAAAATAGCAAAATAGCTTTCGGATCCACACACTACTCCTCTTTTCACAAAACTAGATAAACCCAAGCAAATAAACTTACTAAATGAATAAATAAATCGGCCGATAATTTAAGAAAAATAAAATATGAAATGTGTGCATCAAGTTTATTCTTCAAACCAAATCTTACTTCTCTGTGTGACCCCCGACTCCCCTCCCGGCGAATGCAGCGAGGATTTCCCAGAACCAGTGATCTATATAGAAGTATATCTGAACATCAATACTTTCGTGTAATGACCACGATCCTATATTGAAGAGATGTCTGGAAATAACTCGTGGATGGAAATAAAAACCAAAACCTCCACAGAATCAAACATTCTGAGGAAACCAACATGAGTAAAACAGGCCCAACACGATGAATAACTCTGAGCAACAACCCTTGTTGTGAATATCATTGTCAGTATGGAGACAGAATTGATGGAACAAAGACGATAGGGAGGAGTGAGGGGCGGTAGTTATGAGTCAATACACTGTCACAAATAATAGTTGTTGAGGAATCGCTTACAACTGCAGAAGCTTCCACGACATTGAAGGCGGCTTGGGGGAACTTAAAACGCTCCGAGAGACACAACCATTACCTAAGAACTTGTGAATCCCGTAAAGCCTGCTAATGGGGCCCTCCAGCACCCACCAGCCCGGAAAACAATCCCGAGGTCCACGGACTCTCCATCACCACTCAAAACTTTTTCGAAACTTCTGATGTTTAGCGTTGTCTCGGCGCTACATGGATGTGGAACTATAAATGTGTCCTCAAGAAAAACACACACACACACACACACACACACACACACACACACACACACACACACACACACACACACACACACACACACACACACACACACACACACAATAACTAAATATTTGATTACAGTTTAATTAGTATATGAAATAGAAAAAATTCCGAATGTCAAAGGTGGACACATTCTTCGCTTTACTTTAGAGAACTCTAGACCAGAACGCGACATTCCGATTCTCAGAAAACTGACATGAGACGAACGACTTTCATATACCGAACCAATTAATCGAAAAAATACGTCCAACGAAGAACCAATAAAACCGTGTGTATCCTCGCGTGTATGCACGTGAGTATGCGCGTGCACTGTGCACAAGCATGACTGCTTTACGTGTGCCAGCCCGTGAGTGTGTTAGCGTTAGACGCGGGCGTGAGGGTTTGCTTGTGGTACACAAATCCACAACTCGATCCCATTAGGCTCAAGATCTACGCTTCTGCTTCGCCCTCGTCCCCCTCTTGGCTCCCCCCAGCAACCACGTGGGTCCTCCCAGGTGGAAAACAAGAGATGTGGTGTACACAAGTGATGAGAGGATTCGCTGGGTTGATAGATGTTTGCTCTCCGCGGGCATAGGTATGTTCAGGTGGAGCGCATGCAAAAAATATATATATTTTTCTTCTGTAAATGCTAGCGACGACAAAATACATTGCGGTGCGCGTACATAAGAGTGCATGTGCACACACATACATATATACATAAACACACACGCACGCATATATATATATATATATATATATATATACATACATATACATATGCATACATCTACACACAAATACATACACAAACACACACACACACTTCGAGTCGTTACTCCAACTCTCATGGACGGGGAGTTGGGTGTGTGTGTGCATGTAAGGTCACAGCATTACCCATAGATCGGTCATACGAGCTCTGAGCTCTCTTTCGGGAGGGAAATAGCTGTCGATCACGAGTCCAGCACGTGATACAAAGACCAAGAGCAAGGGGAATACACACACAACTCTCGTGGGCGGGAGTTGGGTGGGTGTGTGTGTGCGTGTAAGGTCACAGTATTATCCATAGATCGGTCATATGAGCTCTGACCTCTCATCCGGGAGGTTAATAACTGTCAATCACGAGTCCAATACGTGATCGAAGACCATGGTGAATCACATACACATACGCACGCACACACATACACGCACACATACACCTACAAACACGTATGGATTGCTTTAGAACATTATGTTGGCATTTCATTGTATGGATAAAGAGATGAAGACAAACTCATGGAAACCCTAATCTGTCAAAATCTGGAATACCCGTTAGTGATATGGTTCCTATACAGAATTAAAGATATAAGCAAGATCGGGAGGTTACAAAAGTCAACAACCAAATTGGTTTCCAGTCTGACAAATGCGCCATACGAGAAGAGACTAAAACCGTTATACCTGCCAACGTTGAAAGATCGATGAGGAAGAGGTGACTTACGGTGTTTATGGAAGGACTACATTGAAGTAAAAGACCTTTTGATTAGTGGTGGAAACGTTTCCCGAGGTCTTGAGAAGAAAGTGAAAAAGATTACATGTTTAAAGGATGTGAAGAAGTAGTTTTATTTACAGATGCGTAGCTACTTGGAGTAGCCACAAGGCGATATAGCCCAAGTTGGAACCGTACATGAACTTAAATTACTTGAATTTAAGAAGGTTGATTGATGAATAAGGAAATATAGCCTAAGTTAGAACCATACAGTACATGAATTTCAAGCTAGGTATCATGATTGGAAAGTAAGAGGCAAGACCCCATGAGAGTTGCTCTTTTCTTGTATGCTGCAATTAGGTAAATAAAGTGTGCAAGCACGTGCTCAAGCACGCACGCACACACACACACACACACACACACACACACACACACACACACACACACACACACACACACACACACACACACACACACACACACACACACACACACGCACACACACACACACTCATTTGCTTACTCATTCACTCACCAATTCATTTGCTTACCTACTCACTCATTTATTTACCTACTCACCCACTCACTCACTCTCGGGGGAAGGGATTGGGGAACGAACGTGAACGGAGGAGGTGAGGAGAATAAAGAGGACGCAGGAAGAGTGGCGAACTAAAGGTGCCAAGAGGTGAAGGCGAAGGAAGAGTCTGCGCTGAGGTCGAGAAGGTACAAGTCATAAAAGTACCGATGGGTGAAGGGGGAAGACGGTCGATGAAGGAGATTCCCCATGTTAGAGATAAATGAATAAACGGATCAATAAATAAACAAGTATTGAAGTGCACAATTTTTTTCTATAACGATATGACATCGGGACGAAGGACAATGAGAACCAAAAAGACTTTGAATGCTTGTAGAAAGTATCGGATTCGCTTCTTTTCTTTTTTTATTAATTATATAAACGCTACGTGCGCCTTATTCGGTACACTTGTATTCCATTCCTTCTCTTATTCCCTCTCTAGCATTTATTCTAGCTGTCTCCAGGGAATTTTATTCAACTATGATTAATACCTTCGATGGCAAAGTGTGGCCCAAATCAACTTTCCATTTTCTATATCTTTTTCCAATTATCTATTTTCCTTTTCTTCTCATAATTTGCTCTCTCCATCCTCTGCTCCTTCTTCTTCTCCAAATGCATCCTCCTCCATCTTCTTTCACCATCAAGACCACTTCCTCCAGTCCGTTGCTTTGGCTGAGATTCTTCTATTTGCTTTGCTCTCATCAAATCAGATCGAGTGTTCTGTTTTTCCAGACGAGGCAAAGTCAAATCGTTTGTGTTTGTTTAGCAAGTTTTTCTAGGTGTTGATTGGGGCAGCATGAAGGGGTAGGGGGTGGGGATGGTGGAGGCAAGGCTGGGAGAGCGACATGACGTCAGATGATAGTGCAGGGTGCAAAGCATAGATGGTGCTGGTGGCGCTTGTGTAAGAGTTTCCGTTCTCTATGGGAGACATGATGGTGTGTCGACATAAAATTATGTTGAGAACTATAGATATTGGAAGCAAAAAGATTTACGAGACGTAGATAGGGAGAAAAAATAAAACGGGAGAGGCGGAAAAGGAAATAATGAGAGATTCAAAGATCTAGTCAGTCATAGTTGGAATGAATGTGTGCAAATGCGTATGTGACTCGGTAAATGTATTCTCTTATATTATATCCATTTGTATGAACACAAATCTACCCTGACTGTTCAGACTTTCTGGATTTGTTCCTATATGAGCACGTTCATGTAAAACTTCGCTGTTTGCCTCTGGGTGTAAGCATACAAACACACGCACACACACAGAAACACACACAGACAAACATAAATACACACACACACTGTACAAACACACAAAACACACACACTCTACAAACACACAAAACACACACATACATACACATACACACATACACACACACACACATACACACACACACACACACACAAACACACACATACACACACACACACGCGCGCACATATACACACACAAGCACACAAACACACACACATACGCGCACGCACGCACGCACGCACACACACATACATACACGATCACACAAACACACACACACACGCGCGCGCGCGCGCGCGCGCAAACATACACACACGCACAAACAAATACCCATATACGCATCTACACACGCACACAAACGCCCATATACATACATGCGTATACTCCATTTGGCTCTACGTACCCGTATGTCTAGACAGCAGAAACAAAGGCACCTGTCTGTCCGTATACACGAAAGAATGAACACCAATTTACTCTTTCAACTTGCTCCAACTCCCTGCAGCTCTCCCCTCATCCCCTCTCTCTCTCTCTCTCTCTCTCTCTCTCTCTCTCTCTCTCTCTCTCTCTCTCTCTCTCTCTCTCTCTCTCTCTCTCTCTTTCTCCCCTCCCTTCTCTCCCCTACCCAACTTTGCACTCTCCCCTTCTCTTCCCTTCCCCTCCTTCACTCCTTACCATCCTCCTCTTCCTCCCCCTGTTCCTCCTCCTGATTGGGGAATTACCTCAACCGAAAAACAAAATGCTGATCACTTTTAACTTCTATTATACCTCCTTCGTACTCTGGCGGTGCAATCGGTAGCGTGAAGGACTCGCATCTTCTTAGTCGTGGGTTCGAGTCCCAGTTCGTATATAACAGCGACGGTTATCTACCTCCGGCTTCGGCCGCAGTTGAACGCCTCCTGGCGTATACTCCTCACCTTCTCTCCCTCCTTTCTACTGATCTCCATAAGTCTCTTCTTAGCACCTCTTCTCCTCTAGGATAGAAGCGGTGGTAATAAACGACGAAATATTAATAATAATCCTCTCCTCCTCTTCCTCTTCCTTCTCCTCTTCCTCCTCTCCTCCTCCTCTCCTCCTCCTCTCCTCCTCCTCCTCCTCTCCTCCTCCTCCTCTCCTTAGTTCCCTACCCTTCCCTCCCTTTCCCTTCACCCCCCTTAAAATTCTTATTCTTCCCCCCA
>NC_134777.1:95692722-95700222 GCF_046742065.1 Oratosquilla oratoria
TATTCCTGCTGCCGTCAGGTGATTTTATTCATGCCCGCGGAACCCAACCGGTCTTGAAAGGGAAACCGCGGTCTTGCATAAGACCATGAAAGAGATTATAGGGCGTAATAGAAGGAGAGGAAGCAGAGGAGAGTAGAAGAGAACGCAGAGGAATGGAGGAGAGAAAGATAGGTTGACAGAGAAGAGAGCAGGAGAGGAGAAGAAAAGGTAAGGAAGAAAAGAGGAGAGGAGAAGAAGAAAGGAGAAGAGCAGAAGTGAAGAGGAGAAGAGGAGAAAAGACAAGGAAAATGGAAGAAGAAGAGGAGGAGAAGAGAAAAGGAAAGCAGGAGACAAAGAAAAGAGGAGAAGAGAAGGAGAAGAGAAGAGAAGGAGATAAGGAAAAGAGAAGAGGAAAGGAGGACTGGAGGAATTGAGTAGATGAGGAGGGGAGGAAAAAAGAAGCGGAAGAGAGGAGATAAGGGGAGGAATTATAGAGATATGAAATGGAGGAGGAGAGAAGACAGAAGAGATGTTGAAGACAAACGTATAAACAAGAATAAAGAAATCTAAAGAAAAATGAAACCAAAGATAAAGTAAGAGAAAGAGGGAAGAAGAAGAACGTCAAACACTTGAAACTTTAAATAATACATATAGAAAGGAATCGACAAATGTCTGAGATTTTAAAAGAAACTAAAAGTATCTGTACTGGAAATAATTACACACAAAATACTGACTCGAAGAGAAAGATTGACCCCCAAACTGTTAGGACGTAGATTCAACATAATGATTTGGTCTAACAGAGGACTTTGTAGCGTGGAATTTAGACAACCATACCCTTGGTCCGACTCGCTGGTGGCAGGTTTCGAAAGCCATCATCTCAACCTCCGCCGCAAGTGGAGACGCTCTAACCCGGTCCTGTATTCGAAGTGTCCAATATTCAGAAATCTAGTTTTCGCAACTCAAAGATCCCAGATCTAGAAAGTCCTGGACACCACAAGCAGCGCTTTCTGGTGTTGTAATATATTATTGAAGGACGTTTCCCTTGTGAATGCAGGAGACTTCCGAAAATGAAAGCTTTCCAATAAGATGAATTCACTATCGTATTAAACTTCACTTTCACGAAAGATGAACAGAAATCTGATGGAGCATCTTTACGTCTAAACCGTTTCAAAGCTTCTTTACAAAATTTCCTTTTTCAATTTAAAAACACATCCCTTTACTATATCTCCGACTAGGTTTTCCATTTCGACGTTTTCTTCACGATATGCTGTATAGATTTCTCCTCTAATTCACCCCTCACCCTCACCCTTATCCTCACCCTCACCCTCATCCTCACCCTCACCCTCCTCAGTTTCCGCCTGGACAATTCATACATCTTTTCTTTGTGTTTACATTTCTCTCTTGTCTTCCTCTTTCTTCTATGTATTCCCTCCTTCGTTTATTGTACCTCACTCTTCTTCTTCTTCTTCTTCCTCTTCCTCTGCATGCCGCTACTTGTTTCCATCTCCACAATTTTATCATTTCCTGTCTTTCTAACCCTCTTCCTCTCCTCCCCCCTCCTCCGTTTGTTTTTATTCTTAAAGTTATAAGAGAGATTCTTCTGTTTGGAATCTTCAACTCCATCTTCCATTTATGTTTTTTTTTTCATCTTTTGCCGGCTTGCCTCTCCCTCCCTCCCTCCCTCGCTCTCCCTTTCCCTCTCTCTTTATATACTATATATATATATACATATATATATTCATATATACATATATATATTCATATATACATATATATATTCATATATACATATATATATTCATATATACATATATATATTCATATATACATATATATATTCATATATACATATATATATTCATATATACATATATATATTCATATATACATATATATATTCATATATACATATATATATTCATATATACATATATATATTCATATATACATATATACATATATATATACATATATACATATATATATACATATATATATATACATATATACATATATACATATATATACATATATATAAAAAAATTCTCATACATACTTCCTCACCCCCCATCCCCCATCCACTCCCCTTCATGCATCACAGCATCATCCATACACAAACTTTCTCCATTCACCCCTATCTTCTGTCCCCTCCCGTCCTTCCTCAACAGACATTCCTCTCTTTTGTAATGCCCCTTTCACCCCATCCAACCATCTCATCCTAGGACGCCCACTCATATTCACTCTTTCCACCTCTGCTTTCCACACCTCTTTTATTAATCTTTCTTCCCTCATTCTTTCCATGTGTCCAAACCCTCCCAATACTCTTTCATCAACCCTGTCTCCCAGCTCCCTTTCCACCCCTGTTCTCCTCCTCACCTCCCTATTCCTCACTCTATCTAGCCTAGTAACCCTTATCATACTTCTCAGACATTTAATCTCAAACACATACAAACTCCTTTTCTCTTCCTCTCTTATGTTCCACGTTTCTGCCGACGTTTCTGCCCTTGCATGTATGTATGCCTGTATGCCTGTATGCATATATGTATATATGTATATATATATATGTATGTATGTATATATGCATATATGTGTGTATATGTGACTTTCCAGTGAAGGAGTTGCCAACACAAGAATCATAAAATAAGGGGGTGGAGGGTTGATGGGAGAGAGTGAGAGAAGATGAAAGAAGACAGGAGAAGTTGGGAACATTTTTTCACGTGGGCCAAAAAATTCATTGTAGAGGTGAGATCAGAACAATGGTTCTTTATCCAAAAATTTACTCACAGAACCGCAGTTCGAATCCTAACACTCTTCGAAACCAAATGAAATTCACGTCTAGATAATCTAAGATCGAGTCATATGAGCTTGTCAGTGGTTTCACAAACTGGTGGGATGTTCGAACCTGAAGCAACGACAAACACAAAGCTTCGAACTTCAATTGTTAACTTAACAATAAAATGGTATTCTCAGTCCCGTCGGATTTGTCCGAGCGTCCCATCCGTCTCTCTGGTGCGATAATTTATCATCTCCAAAGGCATTTTTCTTTCTTTTTCTTTCTTTCTTTGTGAGATTAGTCTCCAGGGCTCTCTCTCGTCGTGCCCCGGGTAATGGCTTCTGTAAATCTTGATCAAAATGAGGATAATTAAAGATTTATAAAAGAGAAATAGGTCATTCTTGGACAGACGGTTTAAGAATTCCTTCATAGCATTCTCGTCTGGGGACCAAACACGCGTACACACGTACAGACACACAAACACACATACGTACACACAAACATATACAGAGATATACGCACGCGAATACACACATAAACACACACATACGTACACACAAACACATACGGACAGAGATATACGCACGCGTATGCACACACAAACACACAAATACACATACATATACTCACACATATACACATGCATACACATACGCATATACAAATTCACACACACACACACACACACACACATAGGCATACACATACACACATATATATGCACACCCACACACACACACGCACATAGGCATACACACACACGCACGCATATATACACACACACATACACACACACGCATATATACACACCCACACATACATACACACACACACACGCACGCATATACACACACACACATACACACACACACACACACACACACACACACACACACACACACACACACACACACACACACACACACACACACACACACACACACACACACACACACACACACACACACACACACACACACACACACACTAACTCGGCGGCGCGGTTGGTAAAGTCCCCGACTGTCACTACGGTGGTCCGGGTTCGAATCTTGCCCAGGGCATAAATAATTTTAGTATCACTGCGCTTCGAGTCGTTACTCCAACTCTTGTGGGCTGGAAGTTAGGAGGGGTGCGTGCAAGGTCACAGCTTTACCCATAGATCGGTCATACGAGCTCTAAGCTCTCTTTCGGGAGGGAAATAGCTGTCGATCACGAGTCCAACACGTGATCCAAAGACCAAGGTGAATACACACACACACACACGCACGCACGCACATAGGCATACACACACACATGCATATTTACGCATCCACACACACACACACACACATATACACACACACACACACACACACACACACACACACACACACACACACACACACACACACACACACACACACACACACACACACACACACACACACACACACACACAGCCAATTTATTTCTCTCTCCCATAGGTGGAACTAATTACGACAAGATAAATGTTATTCTTGTCATAAATAATAACGGGCGATACAACACAAATCTGCCGACTACTGCACCACGCAATAAAACTGTCCCCCCCCCCCACCCCCACCCCCGGGGTCCAAGGGTCCGACAATAAATTGCAAAAAAAAGGGAAGCAAACTCGCTCTGCATCTTCTCGAAGCCCTCCCAACTACCTCTTACTGCCTCCTACAACTCATTGCTACTTCTCCCTGATCTTCTCTTTCTAGACGCTATCAAATATCTCCTCGTAACTTATTCACTGCCACCTACTATTTCTTATTGGATGTACGAGCTTCCAACTGGATACTTTACCCTCTCAATGATCCTTAACTGCCTCCTATTACTTCGATGATTCTGCCTCTGACCTCAACTTTTGTTCAGGGTCTCCTTGCCACCTGAGAAGCCTACTGCCTCCTCCTGCCGCCTCTCGTTGACCTCTGCTCCCCTAACTGGATACCTCTGCCTCTAGGGAGCGATTTAGTCGTCTACATGTATTCTAGGTGCGGCTAGATGGGTTTTTGCCAGTGGAGGAAACTCCTTACAGTATTTAATTTTTTTTTTCTTTTTCTTTTTTTTTATAACCTAATCCCGTTTAGCACGTTTGGTGGCGAGACCCCCCAACCCCCTATTCTCCCTTTCCTACCCCGTTCAGAACAGGGGTCGTCTTGTACACCAAAACATTCCCCGTCTTCCGTTTAACGATCTAATTCATGTGAAATCAACGCCTTGCCTATCCAAAATGTCCGACACTTTACTGCTTTCTTTGGTTTATACATTTGCTCCGCGGGATTTTGATCCACTGAGAATAAAAATTTCCATAAGTATCCAGTGGGACAAGGTGTGTACCATCACTCGCCAGCCCTTTCTTCGCTGTACTTGTGTAGACACTTGGAAGCCATAAAAGCGATTCATGACCTTGATTACAGCCATGGGGCTGGTCATTATCCATACTAAAACCATTACAGAGAATTACATGACAGAAGAAAATGTGGGCACACCCGGTACTGTTCCTTTCTTCGGCGTCTTCTCTCTCTCGCTCTCTCGCTCTCTCTCTCTCTCTCGCACGCGCTACCTCGTTCTCTCTCGCTCTCCAGTTCTCTCTAGTTCTCTCTCGCTCTCTCTCGCTTATCTCGCTCTCTCTCGCTCTCTCTTGCTTCTCTCGCTCTCTCTCTCTTCTCTCGCTCTCTCTTTTTTGCTGAATAAACATATTCATCAGTTATCACTATTTTCTATTTATCTAATTGATTTGTATTTACTTGTCTTTATTCGTTTATTTATTTACTCATTTATCTACTTATTTTTTCTATTTAGTTATTTTTGTATATATTTTTGTTTACCTTTTCTTTAATGAGCATGCCGGCACGGGTACGTTGCGTAATTCATAGACACAGTACATCATCTGTACAGACAAAGTTTGAGAACAGGAGTGTTCTCTTGAATATAGTACGACTCCTACTCACTCCCACTCTCTCCCATTCTCTCTGACTCTCAGCCACTCACCTCCACTCTCACTTCCTCTCTCACTCTCGGGCACTCAAAGCTCTCTCACTTTCTTTCTCTCATTCTCAGGGACTTTCTCACTTTCACACTCAGGCACTCACTCACTTTCACACTCAGGCACTCACTCACTCAATCTCTACTCCCGTCCCTTCTCAACCACCCTCCCTCACTCTCTTCTACTGTCGGTGTTGAGTGGGAGAGTGAGGGAATGACAGTGTTTTCGCGGGATTTAGTGTTATTGTTGTCGCTGCAGTTGAAGGGCTTGGTCGCGGTGGTGGCAAGTGTTTGCTCTTTGTGGAAGGACGTGGGCTGTAGATATAGCGGGGCTGAAGAGATTAATGTCCCCATATTTTCTGTCACTTCAACTTCTAGATTATCCTTCTGTCTGTCTGCCTGTGTCTGTCTGTCTGTCTGTCTGTCTGTCTGTGTGTCTGTGTGTCTGCCAGCCTCTCCCTTTCGCTCTCTCTCCCTCTCTCCCGTCTCTCCCTCTTCCCCTCCCTCTCTCTCTCCCTCTCTCCCTACCTCTCTCTCTCCCTCTCTCTCTCCCTCTCTCCTTTTCTCTTCCATGTCTCTCTCCTCTCTTTCTCTAACTTCGCTTTCAAAAAGACAAAAATATCTAAGAACATTTCAACAGGATGTCTAACACTCGTATAGGCTTATATCATTTTTAGCTTTGCTATCTATAACGAACAGATCATTTTTGTTATTTGGAAATTTGAAAAATGAAATATTGTATCCGAAGTCGTTTTCTTTACTCAAACGAACCCTTAACTGTTGGCGCTAGTGAAGCTCGTGGAAGCCCAGTGTGATAACCGTTTTAGCCCATTCCCCTCTCCACTCCTCCCTCCAGTAAGCCCCAGCTTCCCCCCCCCCGTCCTCTTCTCTTCCCCCCCCCTTCTCTGTCCTCTTCTCCTCCCCGTCCCCATCCACCACTTCTCACCCGAGAAATCTCGTCCACTAATTCGTCTTTGAAATTCAATGAAAACCGCGTAACTTTCTTCAACTCTTCTCGCTTCTTCTTCTCCTCCTACTCCTCCTCCTCTCTCTTCGCCTCTTCTCTCCTCTCTCCTCCTCCTCCTCCTCCTCCTCGTCCTTCACCTCGTCCTCCAAATCCTTCGCTTCTTGTGTGTCACGGGCACAGATCCATCGTGATGTGACACTTGGGAGAGTTTCTTCTGGTTTGTTGTATTCGGTTTCCTGACGACCGGAGGATCCGTGTCCCAGTTCAAGCCCAAAATCTGCTCTTATCCGGAATAAAATCGCCTGACGCCAACAAGAATCAAATATCGAACGTGAACCACAGGGAGAATTGGTTTAATCGAGAATTATATTACCGTCGCTGGCAATTCACAGGCGCTTCTATCCCCGACACTATCGTCCGACACTGACCAGAATAAAGTACATTAATTTTAACATATACAAAGATGTGTGCAAGATCTTATACTTCAATTCGCCTAACGGGTGACCTTTGAATTGAAAGGGGTTAATCTTATTCAGATGGTGTGAATCATCAAGACAGATGGGAGAGCCACCTACCTCGCCAGCTGATTGAGCCATCTACCGACCCAGCTGGGAAAGCCAATCTCCTACTCAGGTGGTAAAGTAAATCCTAGCCAGTTGAGACAGCCGTCCTACTAGCCACCTGAGAAAACCAAACTAATAACCAGCTCCATGAAGCATAGTTAGTCAACTGGGAAAACAACTTTCCAAACCAGCTGGAGAAGTAACCTCGTTTGTATGTGTGTGTGTGCGTG
>NC_134777.1:95710222-95715222 GCF_046742065.1 Oratosquilla oratoria
ACACGATGCACACACACGAGCGCGGGCGTATACACACGTATGCGTGTGTATATATATATATATATATTTATATATATAAATATATATATTTATATATATACATAAATATATATATATATATATCTATATATATACATAAATATATATATATATATATATATATATATATACATAAATATATATATATTATATATATATATATATACATATATCTATATATAGATACACATATAAATATAAGTATATATATATCTATATGTTTATATATATATACATAAATATATATATTTATATATATATACATAAATGTATATATCTATATATATACATAAATATATATATATATATATATATATATATATACATAAAAATTATATATATATATATATACACATACACATATACATACACATATACATACACATATATACACACATATACATACACATATACATACACATATACAAACACATACACATATACATACACATATACATACACATATACATACACATATACATGCACATACACACACACACACACACACACACACACACACACACACACACACACACACACACACACACACATAGAGAGAGAGAGAGAGAGAGAGAGGGAGAGAGAAATGAGTAAGAGAGGATGGGGGGGGAGAGAGATGAGAGAAAGGACCCAGAAGTCTTCTCTGCCTCCATTTTTTCTTAGCTTAACTTTTGCAGAACTCATCAATATCTTCGTCCTACCACGACGCAGCTCACCCAACCAACCTTCCCTGTCAGCCTGTCTGTCTATCTGTGTGACTGTCTGTCTGTGTCTTTATTATTGTATCTCGCTGTCTGTCAGTATGTCTATATGTCTGTGTCTGTCTGCCTGTCTGAGCCTGTCCGTCTGTCTCTATGTCCGCCTATGTCAGACTGTCTGTCTGTCTGTCTGTCTGTCTGTCTGTCTCTGTCTATGTTTATAAACCAACCGTGATATTTGTCTGACAGGAAAAAATGAGACAGACAGAGATACAGACAAACTGACAGAGACAGAGCGACAAAAAAAGAACAGAAAAACAGTGACAGAGGCAGAGAGAGAGAGAGAGAGAGAGAGAGAGAGAGAGAGAGAGAGAGAGAGAGAGAGAGAGAGAGAGCGAGAGAGAGAGCGAGAGAGAGAGAGAGAGAGAGAGAGAGAGAGAGAGAGAGAGAGAGAGAGAGAGAGAGAGAGAGAGAGAGAGCGAGAGAGAGAGCGAGAGAGAGAGCGAGAGAGAGAGCGAGAGAGAGAGCGAGAGAGAGAGCGAGAGAGAGAGCGAGAGAGAGAGAGCGAGAGAGAGGGAGCGAGAGAGAGAGCGAGCGAAAGAGAGAGCGAGAGAGCGAGAGAGAGAGCGAGAGAGAGAGCGAGAGAGAGAGAGAGAGAGAGAGAGAGAGAGAGAGAGAGAGAGAGAGAGAGAGAGAGAGAGAGAGCGAGAGAGAGAGAGAGAGAGAGAGAGAGAGAGAGAGAGAGAGAGAGAGAGAGAGAGAGAGAGAGAGAGAGAGAGAGAGAGAGAGAGAGAGAGAGAGAGAGTTACTCATTATGCCTAGGCGGTGACGTGGAGTCCAACAGTCTGGCTAATTATTATTGGTCAGAGAGCGGTGATGGGAGCGAACATTCAGGAAATCATTAAACGTTTTGTCGCCGAAAGAGGCTTGGAGGGTGCCACGGAATTGAAAAAAATCACATGGCGACGGCCGCAGTAAAAGGAAAAGAACCCCCCGGGAAGAAAGGGGTTGATCGAGATTGAGCTTAACTCACCTATTACCGATTGTGAGCCACGGAAATTAATAAAATCGCCTGGCGGTAGACGGGAGAAAGGTAAACGTGCCACCCGGTATGAAAGGGGTTAATCGCCTCTGCAGAGGCTACTCAGCCAATTAGTTTGGGCTCAAATGAGGATTAAATATTGTCCCCCAAAAAGGTCTGGATGTCCTGTTTGCTCCCGCGCCACACCGTACTTTGACGGATTATAATTACCGTCAGAAATAATCAGCTTGGAAACGATGGAGGGAAGGGAGGAGGGGGTGCCTGCCTGGGAGCTTGCCGGTGGTTATACCTCCCCATCCTCCTTCCCTTCCACTCCCCTCCCCTCCCGAAGGACTCCAGTACCGTCCTTTAGGAGCTGACAATAATTCCCATCAACATCTCTTTCATTACGATCAACACAAATATTCAGTAATCGCGACTATTAACCCTTTCTTCCTCTTTCGTCGTGGAGACCCGGGAGTTAGACCCTCTGACAGATCAGAAACTCTTGGAGTACGCCAGAATATAATCTACAAAGGGCGTGGCCCCCCAAACCTATGGGAGTCATCACGGTCAGAGGTAGGGGTGCCATTCAAGCACCGCCAAACAGTGGCACTTCTCATCAAAGACCACAAGTGCCACCGGTCGGGCTTAATTGCACGTCCCTCTGTGACATCAAAGAGAAGGATCACAGCTAAGCGCGTCTCTTAGGAATATTTCTGCATTTCTCACTCACTCGCTTTCCCTCACTTACTCACTCACTCACTCACTCACTCACTCACTCACTCTATCCTTCTCTCCCTTCCTCCTTTCCTTCCTGCCTCCCTCCCTCCCACCAACCTTTCTCTCTCTCTCTCTCTCTCTCTCTCTCTCTCTCTCTCTCTCTCTCTCTCTCTCTCTCTCTCTCTCTCTCTCTCTCTCTCTCTCTCTCTCTCTCTTCCAACCTGGTGTTTCTCTCCTTACTTGCTCTCTCCTTTCCCTTTATCTCTCTTTGCTACTTGTTCCCCTTCCTTCCTTCTCCCTTCTCTTCTTTCTTACCTGCTGTTCCTTTCATTCATATCCTACCTGCTACCTCCCTCTTTACTTGCTGCCTGCTTCACTACCTATTCCCTCACTCCCTCCTTCCATGCTCCCCTTCCTCCCTACGCACTACCTCCCCTTTACCTGCTGCCTACTTTCCTACCTATTCCCTCCCTCCTTTCCTCCCTCTTTACCTGCTACCCCCTTCGCTCCCCCCTCCCTACCTGCTACTGAATCCAATCTCGCAATTACCCGTACCACCGAATTCCAATTAAAATGGGAGCAGGGTGGGGGACGAAAGGGGGGGGATGCCTTCTCTGCGAAGTACTCTTAGCCCTAAAGCTTCACCTCTATTAATAGAATCGTATGGCGGAGTTCGCCAACTTCTCCTTCAGCGTCGCTCCAACACGACATGGGCTTTCCTCAGGAGGTCGAGTCTCCAATCAGTTTTACTAAAGTGTCTCTGAATATCTCCCTCTGTTTATCTCTCTTTATCTATCTCTGCCTCTCTCTCTCTCTCTCTCTCTCTCTCTCTCTCTCTCTCTCTCTCTCTCTCTCTCTCTCTCTCTCTCTCTCTCTTTCTCTTTCATAGCCATATGGCTAAATTCCCAGGCATTCAAAGGAAAGGGAGAATACAGTTTATATTAAATTTATCTGTGGTTTTCTTTCCAAATCTGTTTGTGCGCGCGCCCGTGCGTGTGTGTGTGTGTGTGTGTGTGTGTGTGTGTGTGTGTGTGTGTGTGTGTGTGTGTGTGTGTGTGTGTGTGTGTGTGTGTGTGTGTGTGTGTGTGTGTGTGTGTGTGTGTGTGTGTGTGTGTGTGTGTGTGTGTGTGTGTGTGTGTGTGTGCGTGCGTATAGATGCGTGCGTATAGATGTGTGTGTGTGTGTGTGTGTGTGTGTGTGTGTGTGTGTGTGTGTGTGTGTGTGTGTGTGTGTGTGTGTGTGAGCGTGCGCGTGAGTCCGTGTGTGCGTATGATTACACGTCCGTTTGTATGTGTATTTCAATCCATATGTATGTGCGTGTACACCCATGCATGTGTGTACGCATTCGTGGGTGTACAATATGTCCAGGTTGACCTCCCTGTATGTGGCTCTCCGCTTTGTGTCGGTCTGTAAGTCGCCCCTGAACGAGCATATAGAAATGACCTCTTTCCTGAAGGCGCGCATAGTAAATGCAGAGTATTTGCAATTTATTCCCAAACGATTGCCTGCCCTCACCCCCTCCCCTCCCCCACCCTGCCCTGTCGTGTCACCAGAGGACCAATATCCTCGCCCGCACGATCATTATAGAACATCGATACAGACTCATCGTTGCATGAGAAGCCGCGGACAAAAGCTGCAAACATTGGCGCAAGACTTCGAAACGTTCGTTGGAAGTGGAGAGGTGCCACGGAAGTAAATGAAATCGTCTGGAGATTCCCAGAATATAAAGAAAAGTCCCACCCGGTACGGAAGGGGTTTATCACTATGACTCCTATAGGCCCTGTTCACACTAGCGGTTTCAACCGCCGTAGCTTCAACCGCGGCTGTTCAATTACGATGTAAGTCAGTAGAGGCGTTCAAACACAACCGAGCAGTTTTTCTTTCACTATGTGGTACCGCCCCGGTTTCCCCGCGGTTCAAACCGTTAGTGTGAACAGGGCAGCAGGGGTCGTCAGCCCAGTGACTAAATTCACAGATTTGGTTTTGACTAACGGTAGATTCTAATACATCTGTGACCTATCTGTGATGTTAACAACCTCAACATCAACATCATCAACATTAACATCATCAACATCAACATCAACATCATCATCATCATCATCACCACCACCACCGTACCTGCACCTGAAATTAATCATATTTATCACCTGCTCGATTAATTCCGTCGCAAAAACGAGTCACTGGAATTGGATATTGCGACAAAACTCTTCAGTGTCTGCACGTGATTTCTGCGGCCTGGTGACTGCCACACTGGACGGAGGAGGTCTGAGATGTGGTGACACTGTGACTGTGTGTGTGCGAGTGCGAGTGCGAGTGCGCGTGTGCGAGTGTGTGCGAGTGTGTGTGTGCGAGTGTGTGTGTGTGTGTGTGTGTGTGTGTGTGTGTGTGTGTGTGTGTGTGTGTGTGTGTGTGTGTGTGTGTGTGTGTGTGTGTGTGTGTGTGTGTGTGTGTGTGTGTGTGTGCTCGCACGTGTTGGACTCTTGATTGAGAGAGATGTCTTCACTAGAAACTGGTAGTGC
>NC_134777.1:95717722-95727722 GCF_046742065.1 Oratosquilla oratoria
GCATCCGACCTAGATATGGACCAAAAGGTCTCCTGTCGGCGTGCTCCGCCTTTGTAATCCTTTGACAGTACGTAATGAGGCGCACCCCAACAGACGGGTACTGCGTAATGTTTAATATTTCAAGAAATACAATACAATTTAAAACATATTACACATATTCACGCAAGGCGTGGCTTGAAAATACAAAGACTTTATTCACACAAGGGCGTGACACAGCACAATCACAGGATGCTATTCACACAAAAAAAGGAAAAAAAAAGGAAAAAAAATCGCCTCGTTTCATGTCGTTAGGATATCTTCTAGCTGCCACCGGACGTCTTCGTCCAGCCGAGGGGACAAACCACCTTCCCCACACCCAATAGCGAAAGAGTTAATGACAATAAGTGAGGGAAATGAGTGCCGCGGGTGGGCGCGGGGGGGGGGGGAGGTGAACAAACAGAAAGAACACAAAGGCGGGCGTCACCATCAAAACTTTCCAACTCAGAAATTGCCGAGGCACATCAGGGAGCCCCACGGCGGCGTCCAGCATCCGTGGAGGGCGGAGCTGGTTTTCAACCCAATAGCTAAAAACAGGTTAATCCCTTTAGCAGAACAAGACCACACCCTCAGCTGAACGAAATTGTTTGGCGTATAGAGTGCGTCCTTGTGGTGACGCGGTCGTCTGAGAACGCTCTTAGGCTTCTAGCTGAGCCATCAGCTTCATCTGACCCTTAAGGGTCTCAAGGCGCCTAACTCTGTGGAAAAGACTGACCCACTTTGATCTAACAACTCTCTCCACTGTCGTAGTCTTTGTGATCGACGGGTGGTTTTATTCAGATAACCGATATCCCTTTGAAGAAAAGAGGAATCAGCTGTAGAATCCGGCCCTAAGGATACACGCACACACACGCGCGCGCGCGCGCTTGGAGTAGAGATTGTACAATTGAGTGTTGCTGGGTGGACATTCTACAATTGATCATGGTTTGAGATACCTAACCTAACCTAACCTAACTTAGCCTATGTTAGTTGGGGTAGACATTCTACAGTTGATCAGTGTGTGTGTGTGTGAAGCGAGGGGGATTCTACAAGTTAGTACAGTTGGGGTGGAGCTTCCGCAATTAATCAGTGTTAAAGGGAAATTCTACATTTGATTCGAAAAGAGTCTGAGAACTCGAGAAAGAGGGAAACTCAGTGGCCTGGACGAGGCACCTCTAAAATACACAGAATTCCAACACCTGAAGGTGGGAACTCCGAAGCGGCAGAGTCCGCAACTGCCACAGTTTGCTGGGATGCATAAGAACGCGAAGAGAATAAAAAATAACAGAAGCAAAACCATTGAATATGAACAGAAAATAAGAGTATCTACAAACAAAATCGTCAGATAAATATGTCTGAATAGAACAGTACTGTACTCTCTCCACATCTCTCTCATCACTACTCCCATATCACTAAAGACTAGTGGTGGGCAGCTACCGGTAAAGTTACCGGTTTTATCGGTAACAGCCTTGGCGGTAGCTTACCGGCAATAATTCTGCTACCGTTAAGGTTCCGTTAACCGATAAGCTATACCAAACACTCGTGGAGCGGTAAGCACGTCTCGGCTTGGTGGTACTGAGTGACGGTAGTGGTGGGCAGCTACCGGTAGTTACGGGTTTTATCGGTAACAACCTTGACGGTAGCTTACCAGCAAAAAATCTGCTACCGTTTAGGCTCCGTTAACCGATAAGCTATCCCATAATACTCAGAGAGCGGTAAGCACGTTTCGGCTTGGTGGTACTGAGTGACAGTACTGACGGCCCTACGTAGGATGAAAATTAACAGGAACGTATTCAACGTGCTAGATCGTCCTGCTCCCTTCTCGGCCCACAGATGCACAGTACGAAATGTACGTATTCGAATATGAAAATTAACAGACGTGCTAGATCGTTTTGTTCGCATCTCGGCCCGCAGAGGTTCAGTGCAAAATGTACGTATTCGATTAGTCAGCCTATGTGATCTAGAAATGAAGAGGTGGTCAAACTACTCGAAAACTTTTCAGTCTGCCTGGTTAAAGGATCCCCTGTTTAAAAAATGGTTAGCGGAAGTGAAAGAGGATGGAAATAAGGCACGTTGTAAAGTTTGTAGAACGGACATGAAAGCTCACAGAACGGGGAGATTGGAGAGACACTGTTTCCACACTTACCAGATCTTCATATTTAACTTTATATTTAATGTTGATTAATATATGCATATTTACATAAATGTACGCAGTTGCTCATGAAAGACACCATCTGCATGTTACAATCTATTTGTACTGTACTTGTATTGGAGTTAATCACAAACAAGTTCACAAATACACTTATCAGACTCGCACGAGTGATGACTGACAAGGATATATATATATAAGCTATGGGTTGGGGCAGGGAATACAGTATACCACAACAGACTCACGGAAAGCAGAGACAAGAATAAGCGGGCAGAGATGATCAAAGATTCTGGTGGATTAACACTGTGCCCATTGAAGTGGCCTCTACGACGCAAGGTAACGTGTTATTCAAAAATCATATTTTGTTAGTGATACGCATATAATTATTATTCGCGTAGTCTTAAGTAACTAATATTTGCGAGCCTTACCCTAGATTGGTGGAGGTGGCGCGCGCTGGCGATTCCGGTGGGCATGTATCCAAATGGATACACAGAATAAAAAATTAAAATAAAATATATGCGTGTGTTTTTTGTCCATTTAAAGGTACTATAATATAAATATAGGGATCGTAGAGTCCTGCTAATACAAAATTAACGTAATTCCAATATAAAAAATGACAACTATGAACAATTGAAAAAAACTTTGACAGAAATTCAAAGGGTTGAGATTGTGTTCCTGAGCCTAATATAAGAGGAACTTGGTAAAAAAAAAAAAACATTATGAAAATGACCTACATATGTCAATTCATCTCGCACAAAACCTTTAAAACCTCAATTGTACAAAAAAACTTTGTCCTGACTAAATGAAAAATGGGTGATTTTGGAAATGAATTTTTATGTGTAATGTGTAAAAATGATGCATGTAATTATTTTTCTTTTATGAAATTGTGTTTCTATGTGAAAAATATATTCTTTGTATGAAATTGCACTTACATAGAGACGGAAGTGGAGTGTGAGAGGGGGAGGGGGGGATTGGTGCGTAGGCCTATGCACTGAGGGAGAGGAGGTAATGCTGTGACCTTACACGCACCCCCTCCCTACTCCCCGCCCACGTGAGTTGGAGTAACGTCTCGGAGAGCAGGATTTTTATATTGATGTCGTTACAAAACTTGTGTTGTTTCTACACTCCATATTAGGATGAAATTTGTTTAAGATTTAAGTCATAAGGGCGACTCGATCTTGAGACGTCACTACTACCTCGCGAGTCTTTTTAACGGTAAATTACCGGTAATTCCGGTAACGGCATTGTTGTTTACCGGTAATTCCGGTATTGAAATTAGCGGTATTTGCCCAGCACTACTAAAGACATTACAAACTCACCCCAGCATTAAAGGTACCTCATTTATTACGTTTCGGCCTATTTGAAGGCCATAATCAATGGTAATAGGTTATGGTAATTGGGTAATCCATCCAGCATTTCGTGCGACACTTCCCCCCACGACTAAACCTCCTTGGTGTTAAAGTTCTTACTAATAGCGCTATTACAGAACCTGTAACTACCATCGCTATTACTAACCATCAAATTAACTGCGACCAACAGCGCTTCTGCGAGACTTAGAAGCACCATGAAATAACAGTTATTGCTCCTATTCCCCACTAACTACCAATTTCCTTGTTACTGTAACTGCTGTTATTGGTGCTTATGTACATTCACACAACACCTACCTTCCTCCCTCCCTCCCTCCCTCCCTCCCTCCCTCCCTCCCTATCCCTCCTTCCCTCCCTCCCTATCCCTCCTTCCCTCCCTCCCTATCCCTCCTTCCCTATCCCTCCTTCCCTCCCTCCCTATCCCTCCTTCCCTCCCTCCCTATCCCTCCTTCCCTCCCTCCCTATCCCTCCCTCCCTCCTTCCTTCCCTATCCCTCCCTCCCTCCTTCCTTCCCTATCCCTCCCTCCCTCCTTCCTTCCCTATCCCTCCCTCCCTCCTTCCTTCCCTATCCCTCCCTCCCTCCTTCCCTATCCCTCCCTCCCTCCTTCCCTCCCTCCCTTCCTCCCTATCCCTCCCTCCCTTCCTCCCTATCCCTCCCTCCCTTCCTCCCTCCTTCCCTCCCTCCCTCCCTCCTTCCCCTCCCTCCCTCCCTCCTTTCTCTCTCCCTCACTCCCTCCTTCCCTATTCCTTCCCTCCCCTTCCCTATTTCCCTCCCTCCTCCCTCCCTCCCTACCTTCCTCCCCCCCTCCCTCCCTTCCACCCTCTCTCCCTCCCTTCCTCCTCCTTTCCTCCCTCTCCTCCTCCTTCCCTACCTTCCTCCCTCCCTACCTACCTTCCACCCTCTCTCCCCCACCCTTCTCCCTACCTTCCTCCCTCTCCTTCACTCCATAAGTTACTTTCGGAGCTTCAACATTAAAAAAAAAGAAAAAAAAAAAAAAAATAGACTCTCGCACCTCTTGATGACGTCATATCGTTTATTTACTTTCGGAAGCGATGTGACCGGTTCTTCTTCCGACCTGACGCAGCACGTTATGTACACTACGAATGACGCCTCGGCTGCCGGGGCCGGCCGCAATTCTTTGTGGAACTCCTCCTCAGCAGAACGGGGAAAGAACGTCCGTGCTTTACGGTGGACACAACTTACCTGGAAATGACTATAATTACATGCTGCTGTAAGCTTAACAAGATCCTTCACCTGACGCGATGACAGTTATTAATATTTATGCTCACAATTTCTCACCCATTATTTCGGAGAATAAGTGAGGATGGTAGGGAAGGAGGGAAGGTAGGTTGCGAAGGGAGGTAGGTTGCGAAGTGAGGTAGGGAGGGAAGGGAAGAAGAGATAGAGACAGACAGAGAGAGAGAGACAGAAACAGACATGGACATAGACAGAGAGAAATAAAATGAGAAAGAAAAAGAATGACAAAGAAAGAGAAAGAGTGAGAATGAGAGAGAAAGAGTGAGAAAGTGTGTGAGAGAAAGAGAGAGAGAGAGAGAGAGAGAGAGAGAGAGAGAGAGAGAGAGAGAGAGAGAGAGAGAGAGAGAGAGAGAGAGGGAGAGGGAGAGGGAGAGAGAGAGAGAGGGAGAGGGAGAGGGAGAGAGGGAGAGGGAGAGGGGGGAGAGAGGGAGGGAGAGAGAGAGGGAGAGAGAGAGAGAGAGAGAGAGAGAGAGAGAGAGAGAGAGAGAGAGAGAGAGAGAGAGAGAGAGAGAGAGAGAGAGAGAGAGAGAGAGATTTATAAAGAGAAAGAAATGATTAGATAGAGGTAGGGAGGGAGAAAGACAGACAGACAGACAGACAGACAGAGAGAGAGAGAGAGAAACATAAATTTATTAAATATCCCAGTACAAACATCCCCAACATGCTATGCAAACAAATGGTTATACAAAACATATGCAGTTAAGTCTGTATCGTATACTTTATGGTTTAGTGAAATACTATGCATTTCTTTTCTTTGACGTCTTCATAACCATCACACTGTGCAAATCAATCAATCAATCAGTAATGTATGGATTTATTTTTTTACCTTTCAAATCAAGAATAGCCTATGTCACAACTGGGAAACCTGTCACATAACTAAAAATTTAATAAAATTAAACAATTATTTCATTTTGAATCTTGTTACTATAGTCTTCCTCTCCAATGGCAATGACATGATCAACCACCTGTTTTAACCTTGAATTGTCCCTTCGAAGCAATAACCAGCGTACGAAACAAGTTGCAAAACTCAGAGTCTTGAGTAGTTGACAACGGCCCCATCAGGAACGTCAATAACACTCATTTCCCGCCACTCGCCCACTATCTTGCTTCATGGCGACCATGGAAGCAAAATAAGAAACAAACAACTAAACACACACACACACACACACACACACACACGGTCATACGAGCTCTGAGCTCTCTTCCGGGAGGGAAATAGCTGTCGATCACGAGTCCAACACGTGATCCAAAGACCGAGGTGAATACACACACACAGAGGCATACACGTAAAATCGTAGAATAACGAAAAAAGCAGTAGGTTTATCTTTACATTGCGTTTGATCAAAAAATAAACCTTGAAAGTAATTTTATTCTATTTTCCTTGAATTCTGACCTAGAATGTACTAATATGACCTAACCTACATAAATCCACAACTACCCTGCACAAATGAATGAAAACATAGATATGAATATAGATGAATAAGTAAATAAATAAACTAACAAATAGATAAATGAATAAATAAACACATAAATGAACAATCCGGCCGGGTGAACATCTCATTAATTGTCATTACACGTCACATATATCTGAGGGCGCGGCAGTACACAAAAGGACGCCGTTTGCAACCTGAGCACTTTACGACTTGGGCGCATGTCCGGGATCATTACTCTGTCAGGCAATAAAACAGTCCTGAAGCTCAACACCCAGACAACAAAGACCCCAAGAGCACAGGAAAGGTTTCGCACAACATCTAAGAATGAATGAATAAATAAATATAAGAGAATATCTTTTGTCAATTATTTCATATAGCGTTTCATAATACTTCCCATCAAGCGTGCTTCCGTTTGGTTCCTGAAGAATTATCATCATAGACCATTTCATGTATCTCATATTCATGGAATTCTGTTTTATGATGTGCTGTAAACCACTTCAACACTTAATAAAATCGTCAGGCACCCATCAAACACGTCTCTGGTTCCTGGCCTCAAGTTGTGGCCCTCTGTAGCCCTCAAGGAGAGTCCATGGGCCACTGCGGACTCAGACATCGAAGAATAGCTCCGTACCCGAAATTGAGAAAGGAGGCCTTCCTTGGCCTAATCAAGTCCCACGTCGTCCATCACGATAATCACTTCTTTTAGTAACCTTTCATTAAAAAATCCAATCGATTACGCGGCCCTCAATGTACCGAACCGAAAGAGAGCTTGGTCTAAGAAATATAAAAGCTGGAGAGCAAAGAATTAACGTCTCCGTCGAGTTCGGGGTGCGGTCGACCTCTTGAAACGAAGACTCGCCTCTCAGTGATTCAAACTGTCTCTGCGTCAACCTGCAGAGCTGTCTTCATTTGTAAGTACTACAGTGGCTGGCGTCCTTTACGAAATTTTATTTTATTATTTTTTTTATCGTTTTCTGTAGGAACAAGGTCTACGAGATCGGAAACGACGACTCATTTACGTCGTAAATTTACGACCTTGAAGACACACGCCGCCAAGAAGTCTTCAAAAGACATCAGGCATTGTAACACTTACAACTGAAATCAGTTGTACCTCACTGGAATATGCCATCTTTCCAAAAGGACAATAAGAACTGTTGCTTCGAGTTTCAATGGCTGGAAACCCCCCAGCCCCACAGTGCACGACAACGATCCTTAGGCCTTCGAAAGGATTTGTCCGGTGGTTGTCTATCGTATAGATAAAATCTCTTGGCTTTAGCTAAACTTCTGCCACTAATTACAAGACTCATCCTAACCCCTTCCGTAATGGGTGGCACTCTTCTTGTCGTTCCTGCAGCCGCTAGACGATTTTATTCTTCTCCATGACAGCACCTCATCATCGAAAGTGTTTAGTTTTCCAATAATGTGAGGATAATTCCGGTAATTATGTAGGTCGTATATCATATCTATTCATAATGGACGTCTGAGTTTTTCTGTCCGACTTTTTTTCTACCTACAACGCCCCACCCTCCCTCCTCCTCCTCCTCTCTCTCTCTCTCTCTCTCTCTCTCTCTCTCTCTCTCTCTCTCTCTCTCTCTCTCTCTCTCTCTCTCTCTCTGTGTGTGTGTGTGTGTGTGTGTGTGTGTGTGTGTGTGTGTGTGTGTGTGTGTGTGTGTGTGTGTGTGTGTGTGTGTGTGTGTGTGTGTGTGTGTGTGTGTGTGTCCGTCTCTCTGCTCTGTCCGTCTCTCTGCTCTGTCCGTCTCTCTGCTCTGTCCGTCTCTCTGCTCTGTCCGTCTCTCTGCTCTGTCCGTCTCTCTGCTCTGTCCGTCTCTCTGCTCTGTCCGTCTCTCTGCTCTGTCCGTCTCTCTGCTCTGTCCGTCTCTCTGCTCTGTCCGTCTCTCTGCTCTGTCCGTCTCTCTGCTCTGTCCGTCTCTCTGCTCTGTCCGTCTCTCTGCTCTGTCCGTCTCTCTGCTCTGTCCGTCTCTCTGCTCTGTCCGTCTCTCTGCTCTGTCCGTCTCTCTGCTCTGTCCGTCTCTCTGCTCTGTCCGTCTCTCTGCTCTGTCCGTCTCTCTGCTCTGTCCGTCTCTCTGCTCTGTCCGTCTCTCTGCTCTGTCCGTCTCTCTGCTCTGTCCGTCTCTCTGCTCTGTCCGTCTCTCTGCTCTGTCCCTCTCTCTGCTCTGTCCCTCTCTCTGCTCTGTCCCTCTCTCTGCTCTGTCCCTCTCTCTGCCCTGTCCCTCTCTCTGCTCTGTCCGTCTCTCTGCTCTGTCCGTCTCTCTGCTCTGTCCGTCTCTCTGCTCTGTCCGTCTCTCTGCTCTGTCCGTCTCTCTGCTCTGTCCGTCTCTCTGCTCTGTCCGTCTCTCTGCTCTGTCCGTCTCTCTGCTCTGTCCGTCTCTCTGCTCTGTCCGTCTCTCTGCTCTGTCCGTCTCTCTGCTCTGTCCGTCTCTCTGATCTGTCCGTCTCTCTGATCTGTCCGTCTCTCTGATCTGTCCGTCTCTCTGATCTGTCCGTCTCTCTGATCTGTCCGTCTCTCTGATCTGTCCGTCTCTCTGATCTGTTCGTCTCTCTGATCTGTCCGTCTCTCTGATCTGTCCGTCTCTCTGATCGATCTGTCCGTCTCTCTGATCGGTCCGTCTCGCTGATCGGTCCGTCTCTCTGATCGGTCCGTCTCTCTGATCTGTCCGTCTCTCTGATCGGTCCGTCTCTCTGATCTGTCCGTCTTTCTGATCTGTCCGTCTCTCTGATCTGTCCGTCTCTCTGATCGGTCCGTCTCTCTGATCGGTCCGTCTCTCTGATCGGTCCGTCTCTCTGATCTGTCCGTCTCTCTGATCTGTCCGTCTCTCTGATCTGTCCGTCTCTCTGATCTGTCCGTCTCTCTGATCTGTCCGTCTCTCTGATCTGTCCGTCTCTCTGCTCTGTCCGTCTCTCTGATCTGTCCGTCTCTCTGCTCTGTCAGTCTCTCTGATCTGTCAGTCTCTCTGATCTGTCAGTCTCTCTGCTCTGTCCGTCTCTCTGCTCTGTCCGTCTCTCTGCTCTGTCCGTCTCTCTGCTCTGTCCGTCTCTCTGCTCTGTCCGTCTCTCTGCTCTGTCCGTCTCTCTGCTCTGTCCGTCTCTCTGCTCTGCCCGTCTCTCTGCTCTGCCCGTCTCTCTCTGATCTGTCCGTCTCTCTGCTCTGTCCGTCTCTCTGCTCTGTCCGTCTCTCTGCTCTGTCCGTCTCTCTGCTCTGTCCGTCTCTCTGCTCTGTCCGTCTCTCTGCTCTGCCCGTCTCTCTGCTCTGCCCGTCTCTCTGCTCTGCCCGTCTCTCTGCTCTGCCCGTCTCTCTGCTCTGCCCGTCTCTCTGCTCTGCCCGTCTCTCTGCTCTGCCCGTCTCTCTGCTCTGCCCGTCTCTCTGCTCTGCCCGTCTCTCTGCTCTGTCCGTCTCTCTGCTCTGCCCGTCTCTCTGATCTGTCCGGCTCTCTGCTCTGCCCGTCTCTCTGCTCTGTCCGTCTCTCTGCTCTGTCCGTCTCTCTGCTCTGTCCGTCTCTCTGCTCTGTCAGTCTCTCTGCTCTGTCAGTCTCTCTGCTCTGTCAGTCTCTCTGCTCTGTCAGTCTCTCTGCTCTGTCAGTCTCTCTACTCTGTCCGTCTCTCTGCTCTGCCCGTCTCTCTGCTTTGTCCGTCTCTCTGATCTGTCCGTCTCTCTGATCTGTCCGTCTCTCTGATCTGTCCGTCTCTCTGTTCTGTCCGTCTCTCTGTTCTGTCCGTCTCTCTGCTCTGTCCGTCTCTCTGCTCTGTCCGTCTCTCTGCT
>NC_134777.1:95737722-95740222 GCF_046742065.1 Oratosquilla oratoria
GATCACGTGTTAGACTCGTGATCAACAGCTATTTCCCACCCGGAAGAGATCTCAGAGCTCATAAATCATATGACCGATCTATGGATAGTGCTGTGACCTTACACACGCACACACACACACACACCCAATTCCCCGCCCACGAGAGTTGAAGTAACAACTTGCAGCGCAGCGATACTGAAATTATTTCAGCTCTGGGTGGGATTCGAACCCGGACTGCCGTTGTGTGTGTGTGTGTGTGTGTGTGTGTGTGTGTGTGTGTGTGTGTGTGTGTGTGTGTGTGTGTGTGTGTGTGTGTGTGTGTGTGTGTGTGTGTGTGTGTGTGTTTATAAATGATGTAGACCATGGACTGAAACCTATTGTCTCCAAATTTGCCGATGATACAAAACTGTGCGGAATGGCAAATGATCACTTAAACCAGTTAGATATTCAAGATGATTTAGATAAACTACAGCAATGGTCTAAAAAGTGCCTAATGAAATTTAACACAAGTAAATGTTAGGTTATGCACATAGGTAAAAATGATAGCAAGTACGATTACAAGTTATTTGGAAAGTCGTTAACAAAAGTGGATAATGAGAATGATCTCAGCGTAATTATCAGTGATGGTCTCTAACCATCTAAGCCTCAGAAAGCGAACAAGACTAAATGCGCCTTTTTTTTTTTTTTAAGTCCATCTCTCATTAACAAGCTATATAAATCCTTAGTTCGTCCACATTTGGAATATGCTGTTTCCGTATGGTCACCGAATCTCATTAAAGACACTGACATTTTGGAAAAAGTACAACGGCGAGCCACAAATTTGATTTCAAATATCAGAAACAAATCATACGAAAATCGACTAAAACATATGAATCTTTTTTCCTTATAAAGCGTAGACTCAGGTGTGATTTGATACAAGTCTCTAAGATTCTAAAGGGAATTAACAGCATAAAAAGTGATGAAATGTTCACATTGAATGCGAATCAGACAAGAAAAAATTATCTCAAACTGTCAGGAAGTAGATTTAATTTGGAAGCGGGTAGAAACAACTTCGCCAACCGTGTAGTAAACGAGTGGAATAAACTTCCTGCAGAGGTAGTGCAATGTAGTACAGTTCCAATTTTTAAGATTCATATAAGCACCCAAGAAATATGATGCAGTCCCTGCCATTTTTTCATTATCATCATTTTAATCATTATTATCTGTTTATTTTGTTATTTCTGTATTATCTTTTATAAGTTAGTTATTTTTCTGTTTGTTATTTATCACTATTTATTTAGTTATTTATTTTATTGATTTGTCTACTAACTTATTTGTTCATGTTTAACTATTTTTTCGCATCAGAGTTATGGACCAAAATGTCTCCTCTTTTGTAATAATTTGTGTGTGTGTGTACGTGTACGTGTGTGTGTGTGTGTGTGTGTGTGTGTGTGTGTGTGTGTGTGTGTGTGTGTGTGTGTGTGTGTGTGTGTGTGTGTGTGCTTGTGCGTGTGTGTGTGCTTGTGCTTGTGCTTGTGCTTGTGCTTGTGCTTGTGATTGTGCTTGTGCGTGTGTGCTTGTGCGTGTGTGCTTGTGCGTGTGTGCTTGTGCGTGTGTGCTTGTGCGTGTGTGCTTGTGCTTGTGCGCGCGCGCGCGCGTGTGTGTGTGTGTGTGTGTGTGTGTGTGTGTGTGTGTGTGTGTGTGTGTGTGTGTGTGTGTGTGTTTGTGTGTGTGTGTGTGTGTGTGTGTGCGCGTGTGCGTGTGCGCGCATGGGGGTTAATGTGTGGTGTAGAAGAAGCGTGCTACCCCTCACCCCTATCCCCCTTAGAGGGGAGAATCCCTGTCGACGTCATACGGTAATACGTGGCTAGAATATCTTTGATAATTCTCTTAGATCATCTCTAAATGGAAAGATTTGTTGGCAGCTTACGTGTGCAGCGAGCGATAAACCCTTTGCACCCTGATTAAATCTCATCTGTCCGGGGTTTTGGGGACGGACGGACGGACGGTAAGTCAAATTAATGAATTTGTGTTATAATGAATCGGGAGGGGAAAAAATATGAACGGCTTTAGTATCACGCGATGAGGAAGGATATTGGGGGTGGGGGGGAGGGCATCTTTTCCGGGTTTGGGTGGGAATGTTTACACACACTTGATTAGTTTGATGAGGACGAACCCTTTCGTTGCATATTTATGACTTTTGTGAATACTTTAAATGTTGCCTGACGATTTCATTCATTTACATTTATATTTATTCATTTACATCAATTTATTCATTTACATTCCATCTTTCGTATTCATCTTGTCGCCAGGTAATTCTATTCAGGTGAATGAGACCACTGAAACGAAAGGGCCAAAAAATCTTTCACACTAATTTGTCTAACCCAGTGGACGCCGTGTCGAACTCATGAGCAGGTGGTCGTGAGTTCGATCAACGGGACCCGCTGCGTGTTTCTTGGGGTTCTCACTTCTCTCTCACTTTTTTTTTTTTTTTTTTTTTTTTTTTTTTTTTTTTTTTTTTAGCTGCCACTCGAGGGACACC
>NC_134777.1:95745222-95747722 GCF_046742065.1 Oratosquilla oratoria
GCGGGGGCGTGAGGGGCGAGAGGGGCGAGGGGTGAGAGGATGAGGGGGCGAGGGGGATCTTCTCTCTTGAAGAATTATGGGCGTAATTACCCGTTGTAGAAAATCGTCCGTGGGTTGTCTACCTTCCCGAGTAGAAAAGTAAACTACCGCACCGAGCCTCCCCCTTCCCTTCTCCACCTCCCCCCTCCCCCCTCCTCCTCCCCTTCCACCTCTACCACCTCCTTCTCCTCCTCCCACTCCCCCTCCACACCCGCCATGTTTTTCTTACCCTTCCATTTCCTTAGGTTCTCTCTTCATCATCGTCTTCGTTTTTTCTTCTTCGTCCTTTTTTTTTTCTCTCCATCTTTCTTCTCTTCCTCTGCCTTGCATTTTGAATAGCCGTCGTCATCAACATAACCATTACTACCTTTTCCTCCTCCTCTTCTTCTTCCTCCTCCTCCTCTTCTTCTTCCTCCTCCTCCTCTTCCTCCTGTTCCTCCTCCTCCTTTTCTTCCTCCTCTTCCTCCTCCTCCTCTTCCTCCTCTTCCTTCTCCTCCTCTTCCTCCTCCTTCTCTTCCTCCTCTTCCTCCTCTTCCTCCTTCTCTTCTTCCTCCTCCTTTCCCTCTTCCTCCTCCTTTTCGTCCTCCTCTTCCTCTAGCCTAATTAATATTTTCATTTCCGTTTATATTCTGGTTGTCGCCAGGCGATTTTATTCACTTCCATGGCACCCCTCGTAGTGAGAGGAATGAAATTGTTCTCTTTTTTATTATTTGCCTGCCCGAACACTCTCTTTTGCTCTTTTTTCAGGTTCTGTTTATTCTGGCTTCCGTCAGGTTTTTCCTGTCAATTTCCGTGGCTTCCTTTTCGGTTAACCAGGAGCGTCCATGTTGAGGTCAGAGTTACCATAGAGCTATTTTCACCGTAGCCAGAAGCGCTTCACTAAATAACACTGCAAAGAAACAAGACATCGATTTTCATTAGTTTCGACTATTCTTTAGTGGGACTGATTTTCTTTTCTTTTTTACGAGTGTTTTATATTTTATTCCTTTTTCATTTTCTTTTTTTATCTCTCTTTTCTTCTGCTCTCTTCCTTTGCTTCTCTTCTCCAGCGACTAAAACTGCTCTTTTATTCTTCTTATCTTCCCTTCACCCTCTCCATTTGACGACTGCTCCCTCCCCTCTCACCATACCCCCTCCTCTTCATCTTCCTCCTCCTTCCTTTCCTTCTCCTTCTGCTCCTCCCCTCTTCCTCCTCCTCCTCCTCCTTCCTCTCCTTTTCCTTGTACTCCATCTCTCCCTTTTTCTCCTCCTCCTCCTCCTCCTTCCTCTCCTTTTCCTTCTACTCCATCTCCTTCCCTTTTCCTCCTCCTCCTCCTCCTCCTCACCCTCCCCCTCCTCCTTCTCCTCCTCCCCCTCCCCCTCCTCCCCTCCTCCTTCCCCCTCCTCATCAACTCACCGACCTCCTCTTCCCAATGTCAGCCATAAAACGCAATCCCTCTTTTCTCCTCTTTTCGATCCCTCTTTTTATCCCCGAAGTCGTATGCTTAATCTCACTTGAATCTCTTTAATCACACAAACCGTAATATCCACGCCCTCCCCCCTCCCCCCCAACCCCCGGAGCCAAACCTCCTTTTCTTCCTTCATCTCTTCTCCAATTTTTGTGTTTGCTTTCATCAACCTCACCGAAAACCACTTCATCACACTCATGGTGGATGCTTAATCTCCCTCTGACTCTTTTAATCTCCCAACTCGACTTTCTCAAATCTTGGTAGATTCTTTACGAAAAGAAGAAAGTTGGTCTTCTGCGAGCCTCCTCCGCCTCCGCCTCCTCCTCCTCCTCCTCCTCCTCCGCTGGCCCTTTTCGAGACCTTTCTTCGACTCCTGGAAGTCTCTTTTCCGTTAACATGACAGACACTCCAGGATTTCATTCCGGATACCGCCAGACGACTTTATTCATACGAGGGTCTTTCTCTCTCCCGCTCTCCCTCCCCCTCCCTCTCCCTCTCCCTCCCTCTCCCTCCCTCTCCCGCTCTCCCTCCCCTCCCCCTCCTCCTCCCTCCCCTCCCTCCCCCACTCTCTCTCCCGCTCTCTCTCCCTCTCTCTCTCTCCCGCTCTCTCTCTCTCCCTCTCTCTCTCTCTCCCGCTCTCTCTCTCTCCCGCTCTCTCTCTCTCCCGCTCTCTCTCTCTCCCGCTCTCTCTCTCTCCCGCTCTCTCTCTCTCCCGCTCTCTCTCTCTCCCGCTCTCTCTCTCCCGCTCTCTCTCTCTCCCGCTCTCTCTCTCTCCCGCTCTCTCTCTCTCCCGCTCTCTCTCTCTCCCGCTCTCTCTCTCTCCCGCTCTCTCTCTCTCTCCCGCTCTCTCTCTCTCTCCCGCTCTCTCTCTCTCCCGCTCTCTCTCTCTCCCGCTCTCTCTCTCTCTCCCGCTCTCTCTCTCTCTCCCGCTCTCTCTCTCTCCCGCTCTCTCTCCCGCTCTCTGTCTCTCTCTCTCTCCCGCTCTCTCTCCCCTGCTCTCTCTCTCCCGCTCT
>NC_134777.1:95762722-95767722 GCF_046742065.1 Oratosquilla oratoria
AATGAACCACCCTTGGTCCAACTCGCTGGCGGCAAGATTCGAACTGCTGTCACCCCGACCTCCGCCGCAAGTAGCGACGCTCTTACCCGAGCATGGAATGAAGTTCACAATAGTCAAGATCATTACCCTGAGATCCGCAAGGACTGAAGAGTTGGTTTAATCTCTTCCTCCCCCGCGATAGTCTGAACGGGGACAGAACCCGTGACCTCCACGGACGGTTCCGACCACACCATCAACATCGTCATGTTTCAGGGGTCGGGGAACCTTTCCTCTTTATCTTTTATTCGCCAAAAAGTCTTATAGAGAGACAAAGAGAGACAGATAGACAGATACAGAGAGACAGAAACGCAGAGAGTTATAGACAGATAGATAAGAAGGCAGAAAGCCAGAGATAGAGACAGAGACATAGACAAAGAAACAGAAACAGAGAGACAAAGACAGAGAGATAAAGAGAAAGAGACAAAGACAGAGAAAGGAAGATCCAGAGAGACAGACATAGATATAAACAGAGTGACAGAGAGAGAGAGAGAGAGAGAGAGAGACCAGAGGGAGAATATAAGAGTAGGCATGCACTGTACCGTACTTCTATAATAATTTGGCCCGAGGGCTGAGTCCATATTCCTCGAACGAGAAAACAATTCTCTCTCTCTCTCTCTCTCTCTCTCTCTCTCTCTCTCTCTCTCTCTCTCTCTCTCTCTCTCTCTCTCTCTCTCTCTCTCTCTCTTTGTATATATATGTATATATATTATATATGCACATATATTTCACACACACAATTCCGAAACAAAACCAGAAAGAACGAAAAGGGGAGAGAAATACTTAGAAAACGGAGGGGGGCATGTTTAGAACGAGTGCAGGGGGAGAGAAGAGGAGGAGAGAAGAGAAAAAGAGGATGAGGAGGAAGTGAAGGCGCCTTGGCCTACGCCGGGGAGATTTATAAGAGCGGGAAGAAAAGGGGGAAGGGTTGAGAGAGGACAGGAGGCGAAGGAGGAGGAGGCGGAGGAGGAGGAGGAGGAGGAGGAGGAGGAGGAGGAGGAGGAATAAGAGGGGAGGGGAGGGAAGATGAGGGAAATAAAGGAAAGGGGAGTGGAGGAAAGGGAAGAGGAGAGAAGATAAGGAAAGGTGAAGGAAGGGGATGGAATAGAAGAGTAGGGAAGATAAAGGGAGGAGAGGGGTGGAGAAAGGAAGAGGGTGAGCGGGAGAGAGGGAGGAAGCGGAAGCAGCGGTGGAGATGGAACAGGAGAAGGAGGAGGAGGAGGAGAAGGAGAAGGAAAAAGAGGAGGAGAAGGAAAAGGAGGAGGAGGAAAAGGAAAAGGAGGAGGAGGAAAAGGAAAAGGAGGAGGAGAAGGAAAAAGAGGAGGAGGAGGAGGAGGAGGAGGAGGAGGAGGAGGAGGAGGAGGAGGAGGAGGAGGAGGAAGTAAGAAGTGGAGGCAGTGAAAAAGGAGCTGAACAAGTAGGACGAGAAGGAAGGGGAGGAGGAGGAGAGGAGAAGAGAGGGAGGGAAAACTGCCTTCATATGGAGGGTGTAAAGTAGGAGGATTCATTCCTTGAACAACTTATCCTACTCAGGTTGAGACTACAGTACCCAACCATCCAGCAATTCTCTTCCTCGTCGTCCTCGTCTCCCTCCTCTCTCCTCTAATTCTTTTACTTCAAATTTCTTCTATTGCTATTTAAAATGAAATCATTCCCATCAGCAGAGTCAACACAGAGAAGGCCGATTCTCCTGCCAACATCGGAAGGTCGGTCTTTGGGAGATCCCAAGGCACTCTCATTGTTGGCATTGACAACAGTGCCTCGGGCCCAGAGGCCGCCAAGAGAGCCGTCCAACAGCCTTGCAGCCGCTGAGGTCATTACCCTTGTTCAGCCGCTTTTTCGTGAATACACACATACAGAAGGAAGACCCTGAGGTCTCTGGCTCCAAAGACTCTTCTCTCCTTTTCTTTTCTTTTTCTTTTCTTTTTTTTTTTTTTGGGGGGGGAGGGGAGCGGCAACAGAAGTTCATAAATAGGGTTGCGACCCAAAAACAAATATAGGTAGAAACCCAGCGATTATATTCACTGTCGAAGTAGTTTCTAAAGGGTTTGAAGAACAGCAGTACATAAGTATAGGATATATGGGGAAATAGGCTGGAACTTTCTCTAAAGTAAACGGTAACACGTGGATGAAGACAACGTGTCTCAAAACGTTGCGAAACGAACGTTACTATCCCAAACCGCTAGTGAGAAAACGTTTGAATGAACATGGCCTGGTGCGTACGCGCGCGCGTGCGTATGTGTGCACACATGGTCGTGCATGTATCACCATGGTCATGGATCACGTGCTGGACTCGTGATCGATAGATACAGCTCTCACGGATGAGAGCTCCGAGTTTGTGTTGTTAATTATCTTGATCTTGCACCACATACGAGAACTAGAAAAGATACAATTTTGTAAATACATCTATCTCCTTGCTCAAGAGAGATAGTAACGGCTTGTATCGTTAGTAAAGTTTTCACGGCGTGAGTGGGCCGCGATCTGGGAACTCTCGTGTGAGAAACCGAGATGTTAACCACTATACCAGTAAGTCGTGTGTGTGTGTGTGTGTGTGTGTGTGTGTGTGTGTGTGTGTGTGTGTGTGTGTGTGTGTGTGTGTGTGTGTGTGTGTGTGTGTGTGCGTGTGTGTGTGTGTGTGTGTTTATGTGCAATCTTAGACCTTTATTCAAAACTCCGATAGCAGTGAAGAACTGCATACATATACCAAAGGCTTTTTCACCCATACAAGGGGGGTAGCCAAAAAGAAAAAGGCATAGAAATCACTCCCACCCATTTCATTTCCCATATATTCCACTCCCCTCCACCCTCCTCCCTCCCTCCTATCTTGGCACCTCCTGGATGACGGGTCATCCCTGCATCCTGTCCACTGCCCTGGGTCAGAAGCAGTGTCGCAAGACACAGCACATCCACAGCAAGGCCGCTTCATAAATTCGGCGACCCCCCTTCTCCGTCCCCTCATGCAGAAAAGGAGAAGACGGGGAGAAACCCCTTCGGGCTGCGTCAATTTTTTCTCATTCATACTTCCTCACCCCACATCCCCCACCCACTCCCCTTCATGCATCACAGCCTCATCTATACACAACCCTTCTCCATTCACCCCTATCTTCTGTCCTCTCCCGTCCTTCCTCTACAGACATTCCTCTCTTTTGTAAAGCCCCTTTCACCCCACCCATCCATCTCATCCTAGGACGCCCCTTCATATTCACTCCTTCCACCTCCGCCTTCCACACTTCTTTTACTAATCTTTCTTCACTCATTCTTTCCATGTGTCCAAACCATCCTAATACTCTTTCATCAACCCTATCTCCCAGCACCCTTTCCACCCCTGTTCTCCTCCTCACCTCCTCATTTCTCACTAGAACTACAATACAAAAAATTCCGAGGTTATCCAAAATCACATAATAATTTCTATAACACTATAAAAACAATCACTTTTCTAAACCACATATCTTATTTTTCATATTACTTCGTGCGGGTTACTGCAGTCTTGTATGTAACTGAATGAACAGGGCGTCTGTTTGTGCAAACATAAACTCCATTTACACACAAGACTACAATCCTCCACCATTAATTTCCGTACTGGGCTGCCAGTTGCACCTGCACTTCCATCTATATTCTTTCAGAAGCTCGACCTCGCGCTCAAACCAATATTTTGCTAAAATTCGAAAACACAACAATGCAATTTCCCCTTAAATGTGGGCAACTCACACCCCGTTTTCTTTGATAAAAACAGGCTTCGGCAACCACAACTCCGTTTTCTTTGATACCAAAACGTAGTAGTACCTCGTACTCGTGCGCCAGCAACAGTTAAAGCAATTACCTCTTATTCTAGAACATATTGGAGTAGCAAATTTAAAGAAGACCTTTTGGGCTATAGCGAGGCCAGATGGAGAGTTAGTGAATGAATAAGCAAAGGGGGTAACTTAATGGACAAATAGATGAATGAATGAATAAAAAGGTCATTATATAAATAGATAGATGAAGATATAAACAGATAAGTAGATGAATAAACAAATAAACAATTGGGCAAATTAGCAAATGGGAAAATGAGTAAATGGACAAATGGACAAATATACAAATGAACATATACACAAATGGACAAATACACAAATTCACTATTACATTGACACTATTACACAATTACACAAATGCTCAAATACACAAAGGAATAGAAAAATAGACAAACAAATAGGCATATGGACAATATACAAGTAGACAAACAAGTAAATAGATTAAGCAACTAAATAAGTGAATGACTAGATAAATGAATAAATAGATTACTCATAAATAAACAAGTGAATAGATAAGTCACTTATCAAAATGATTACTATAATCAAATTCTTCAACCCTGTAGCTATGATATTTTACTATATCCTCTCTTATATAATCCCATCCTATCCCCCATCTATTCTATTGTAATATATTCTAGTTAACAGCAAGTCATGCAAGTCAGCTGTAAGGCGACCTCTTGACCTGATACCGACCTGCTCGTGACTGACAACCCATGGCCAAAACCTCAAAGACAATTCATCTGACGTTCATTAGATTATCCTTTGACGCTGCCGAAGTTGTTCAATAATTATGACAACAATGTCATAAAACCCTAATCCCATCACAGCCTAATTACTGCGAATTGCCAGTGCATAATTGCGTTCTACCCAGAGATAAAGATTTAAGATATTGATACGTCGTTGTTGCTGTAATGAGTTGAAAAAGGAGATCAGCAGGAATTATGATAACAAGGGATAAAGGATAGGGAACGAACATATTAAAAAAAAGGGGGGGGAAGGTCGTTATCGCCGTAATTAGGTTCCAGAACTAATTGTGATTATGATGAATTAATCTTTGCGATTTGTTACACCACACACAAACAAGGAAAGCGAATAATAATCATTACGGCCCGAAACCAGCTTCCCCATTTGCCAACCCCACCTTCTTTTTATTTATCTAGTTATTTAGTTAGC
>NC_134777.1:95775222-95787722 GCF_046742065.1 Oratosquilla oratoria
TGAATTGTTGCTGTAATGTCTTACTTCCACCTTAGTCGTATATTAGCGCGTTCTTATTGTCTGTCTGTTTGTTCGTTTGTTTGCTTTGGTACAACGATGCAGGAGATCTTTACCAGATTTGGTACAGAGGTCCACATGCATCTCAGAACAATACATAAAGAGTATCTGAATCCATACATAGTTGCGACCGTGACGCCATCTGTTAGCACATAGCGACAACAAGAATGTTGTCGAACTTTAGGATCCGATTATATCTGTTTCTGCTGAAAGCACGGCTCCCAATTTCGCCAAAGATAACTTGGGTGCTAACCCAAAATACTTGACATCATCAAAGTCGAACAAGCCATCTTCGGTGCAGTCCTTGTTTCACTGTCATGACACTGACCTCCACCTCCCACCTCCTACCTCCTACCTCCCACCTCCTACCCCCTCCTCCCTCCTCCTTCCCCCTCCTCCCCCTTCCCTTACACCCTCTTCCACACTTACACTTCCGCTTCGGTGATATATTCAACGGGTTCTATTCTGCCTACCACTAGGAAATTTTAGTTGATCCTCTCGTTACGGCGCCGTACCCTAACGACTTTATTCTGGCTACGGCCAGGCGGTTCACTTCAGCAAAGGAGACCTAACCATAGCAAAGGATTAAAGTTATATAATACACTTAGAAATGTACCGAATCCATTCCCTTCGTTACTTGTCGCTTATCGTAGCCCTTACTATCCTCTGAGCCGTCTGTAGTATATTAGACATATATACACGTATATATCTACATTGCAGCTAAATAATGATAAATCAAATGTCACAAAATTCACGCAGTACTGAGAGAATTTAGTAATCTTCTTGAAAATATCGATTTCAGGTAAATCTATTATTTATTAGAAGCACATTACAAGAATCTCATGCCCCCCTCCCCCTCCACCCCTGTGACGATGCCTAAAAGGATCGTGACCCTCCAAATTGAAGAAACTACCACCTGCGAAATCAGACAACGAGACCCCTACATACCCCGCACATAACTTCTTCCTCATAACTTGGGTGTTACCACAGGCATACTCTCGGAGAGACACCCGACTCATCACATCAATACGACTCACCATACCATCTATAGCGATGTCTTAAATTCCTCACTACGATGAAACCCTTTCCATATTTCATTCTGGTTAAGTATGAACGATTTCATTAAGCCGAGTGGAGCGAGACTTTGAACAATAAAAAAAGATTAGATTAAAAACCAAATAATTTCATATCCGTCTACGTAGCAGCCATATACTGCGTAAATACATACATACGCGCGCGTACGCAGATGCCCACATACATACGCATGGATATGTGCGCTCACTCGGGCGAACGCTCACATGGTTCACGGAACGTTAAATTGCATGCATAAATGCATGCAATAATACATAACATACAAACGTGCACAGCATTTGATAGAATAATAAACTAACGCCAGGTACAGCGACAAGAATAATGAAGATTTTTTTTTATATATAAAATCCAATTGAATGATTATTGAGTGTAAATCATTCCCCCCCACAGATGAATAAAATCACCTGGCGGCAGCAGAGGAAATTTTAAGACGATAATATGTAGTGGTTTACCCCCTTCCGTACCAGGTTGTCCTTTTCATTTGAGATTTTGACGTCAAGCTATTTTATTCATCTCAGTAGAGGGGAGAACCTCTTCGCTACAAAGGAAGGTTTTCAGTCCATCTTCTTATGTACCCCCGTATTTATGTACTGCTGTTATTTGGCCTCCTGGAAACCCCTGTAACAATGACTAGAATCGTCAGTCGTCTAGCGTCACTAGTTTTTAGGTCGTGGCCCAAATTGTGAGACTGTTCCTGCCCCCACCCACTCACCCTGCAGGGGCCAAGGGGGCAAAGGAGGCCAAGGGAGCCAAGAGGGCCAAGGGGGCCAAGGGGGCCAAGGGAGCCAAGGAATCTCACATTACATTGGGTTAAGCATCTCTTGAAGATTCTATTCCAGAGGGGGCCCCTCCTCCTCCTCCTCCTCCTCCTCCCCCCGATCCCCCTAGTTGTAACATATCCTAAGTATCTCCCTATTCCCACACGGCTCCCCCCCTCTCACAACCCCCCCCCCTTTCCCCTTTCTCTTCAACATCAACATCACCATACCTTCTGATATCCTACACTACCGTCTACTGTGCTTCGCAACTGTTTCATCTGACACAGAAGCCTCTGGAAACCAAAGACCACCACACTTAACCCTAACTTTCACCTTATCGCTTCCTCCTGCTTCTTCTTTTTTCCCTACCAAATCTTCCAAATTGCAGAGACAACGTCAAGGTAATTCATCTCCCTTCACCCTCATCCTTCGATCAGTTACCAAGTAATGCCACAGGCCTTCCAGATCAGCGCTGGGTTTCCGCTACTGCTGTCTGCTTTTTGTTAGTTTTTGTGTTTGTTTTCTTGTGCTGATGGTGGCACGAGTACAGACTCCTTCCCTTCCATTCTTCTACAAAAACAGAAGGCACTGACCTCCACAATTTCCCTGGGACTTGACCGTGAACCTCCCTCGTGGCCTCAGCCTAAACTTCGGGTAAGACTTCGAGGAGGCGAATTAGTGTCTCTTCTTTGGCCAACTCTTCTTGTACAAGGTTCCTGAGACAACGGCATCTTTTCCTGGTACAGGAAGAACCATGTGTAGGCTCTAGCCAGGTCGCCTTCCCCTGAAGAAAGCTCATTCGTCGAGTTAAGTGCCTGAAATGCGCTTCAAGGATCTGTGTTCTTACATTCTTTATTCCAAACTATATTTCTTTATACTAAAAGTTCTCCACATTACTGAGGCTTTATCTTGTCATCGTTACATATATATATATATATATTTATATTTATATATATATATATATAGATATATATATATATATATATATATATATATATATATTTTTTTTTTTTTTTTTTTTTTATTTTTTTTTTACGGTCGTTTTACAAATCAAGCGAACTTTCGTTTTATTTTCATCTTCCTCCTCTGCATTTGGCAGTTTGTTTGTATTTCAGCTCTTCATTCTTTCAATACGGTGACGTATTAAAATTCCATCCAGTTTAACGACAGATAGCTCTATTGGACGAAACCGTATTGACAGGGTAGATTGGATCTCGATTCACTGCTTCGGTACGTTAAAGTACTTTACTGATCTTATTCTGGCTAACACCAGCCAAATTTATTCAGTTTTGTTGAAGTTACTACACTGAAGGTGTTGATAAATCAAGACAACGATATCACCATGTTTGATCAATACCGCCATTGGTATGGCGTATTCCGAAAATTCCAGCCACTTGCACTCTCGTTCTTCCCCATCCTCTTCCTTTTTCTTATCCTCGTCCTCATCCTCCTTGATGACAGTTACATGTAACAGGATGTCTGCAAACTTCCCCCCAGTGCGTCATCCACCTCTTCTTATGTCGCCTCTCAGTGCTCCTCGTGGCGCCGTTGGCGGTAAAGTTCCTGCTCCTCTTACGAGCCCCATTTGCTCCTCTTAGCGCCTGTATGCATCTGCCCACAATAAACATGGCTCTGGAGATCCTCTGAAACACCTTTGAAAAGCCAAGAATGGGTCATCCGCCACCTCTTTCTCACACGCGCACACACGCGCTTGCACGGGCACATACACACACACACACACACACACACACACACACACACACACACACACACACTCACACACACACACTCACACACTCACACACACACACACACATACACACACACCCACACACACATACACACCCACCCACACACACATACACACCCACACACACACACATACACACCCACACACACACACACACACACACACACACACACACACACACACACACATACATACACACACACACACACACACACACACACACACGACCGTGTAAAGCAAATCACAGAAAGAAGCTGAAGAACGACGTAACCAAAAGGTGTGTGTAGAAGTGGGGGGTATTGAGGGAGCACCGGGAAAGCTAACCACGTCACTGAGGGGAAGAAGAGAGGATGGGAGGGGGGGGGGAAACCGATGGGGATGGGGTGAAGGTTGACAGGGTGTCAGAGGCAATAAAACCAACGAAGAAGGATAGAGGGGAGAGGGGAAACAGGAAGATGCTAGAGAGGAGAGGAGGCGGAGAGAGGTGTGAGGGGGAGGGGGAGGAGGAGAAGAAGGAGGAGGAGGAGGAGGAGGAGGTGGAAGAAGAGGAGAAAGGGGATGGGAAGGGGATGGGAAGGGGATGGGGAAGGAGTGAATAAAAAAGAAACCAGCGAAAATACATCCATATAATGTTGAGAGGCGGACAGGAAGGTAGGAGAGGAGAATACAAGAAGAGGCAGGGAAAAGGGGGGAAATGGAGAGTGGGAATGAGAAAAGGATAACCATGAGAGGACATTCAAAAGTGGATGACGAGATGGAAGGAGGAGGAGGAGGAGGAGGAGGAGGAGGAGGAGGAGGAGGAGGAGGAGGAGGAGGAGGAGGAGGAGGAAAGTTTGAGGAAGAGAAGGAGAAGGGAGAAGGAGGAGGAAAGTTTGAGGAGGAGAATTAGAAGGGAGGAGGAAAAGGAGGGGAAAAGGAAAGGGAAGGGGAAGAGGGAGAGGGGAGAGGAAGGGTTAAGACGGAGGGAGAAATAGGGAGTGGAGAGAAGAAAAGGAAAAGAAAGGGAGGGAGAGTGATAGGAAGGAGAGGAACAGATGGAGGGTGAGAGGGAAGGAAATAATGAGGGAAGAGGGAGGGGAGAGGGAAGGGAGAGGGAGGGGAATGGGAGGGGAGAGGGAGGGGAATGGGAGGGGAGAGGGAGGGGAGAGGGACGGGAGAGGGAGGGGAGAGGGACGGGAGAGGAAGGGGAGAGGGAGGTGAGAGGGAGGTGAGAGGGAGGTGAGAGGGAGGTGAGAGGGAGGTGAGAGGGAGGTGAGAGGGACGGGAGAGGGACGGGAGAGGGACGGGAGAGGGACGGGAGAGGGACGGGAGAGGGACGGGAGAGGGACGGGAGAGGGACGGGAGAGGGACGGGAGAGGTACGGGAGAGGGACGGGAGAGGGACGGGAGAGGGACGGGAGAGGGACGGGAGAGGGACGGGAGAGGGGAGAGGGATGGGAGAGGGGAGAGGGATGGGAGAGGGGAGAGGGATGGGAGAGGGAAGGGAATGGGAGGGGAGAGGGAGGGGAGAGGAAGAGAGAGAGGAAGAGGAGAGGAAGGAGGGTGGAAAAGAGGGGAAGAGGAAGGGAGAGAGGAAGGTGAAGGATGGAGGAGAATGGGACAGGGGAACAGAGGGACAGGGGGACAAAGGTGACAGGGGGAGAGAAAGGAGAAGGGAAGAGGGGGAGAGGAAGGGAGAGGAAAGAGGATAGGGAAAGGGAGAGAGGAAAGGAGAAAGGGAGAGAGAAAGGGAGAGAGAAAGGGAGAAAGGGAGAGAGAAAGGGAGAGAGAAAGGGAGAAAGGGAGAGAGAAAGGGAGAGAGAAAGGGAGAGAGAAAGGGAGAGAGGGAGAGAGAAAGGGAGAGAGAAAGGGAGAAAGGGAGAGAGAAAGGGAGAAAGGGAGAGAGAAAGGGAGAAAGGGAGAAAGGGAGAAAGGGAGAGAGAAAGGGAGAGAGAAAGGGAGAAAGGGAGAGAGAAAGGGAGAGAGAGGGAGAGGGAGAGAGAAAGGGAGAGAGAGGGAGGGTGAGGGAGAAAGGGAGAGAGAAAGGGAGAGAGAAAGGGAGAGAGAAAGGGAGAGAGAAAGGGAGAGAGAAAGGGAGAGAGAAAGGGAGAGAGAAAGGGAGAGAGAAAGGGAGAGAGAAAGGGAGAGAGAAAGGGAGAAAGGGAGAAAGGGAGAAAGGGAGAAAGGGAGAAAGGGAGAGAGAAAGGGAGAAAGGGAGAGAGAAAGGGAGAGAGAAAGGGAGAGAGAAAGGGAGAGAGAAAGGGAGAGAGAAAGGGAGAGAGGGAGAGAGAAAGGGAGAGAGGGAGAGAGAAAGGGAGAAAGGAAGAGAGAAAGGGAGAGAGAAAGGGAAAGAGAAAGGGAGAAAGGGGAGGGGAAGGGAGAGGGGAAGGGAGAGGGGAAAAGGGAAAAGGGGGAGAAAAGGAAAGCGGGACGGGAAAAAGAGGGAGAGGAAGGGGAAGAGGGAGGTGGCAGAGGAAGGGAAATAGGAGGGGAAGGGAGGGGAAGAGGGAGGAAATTAGGAGGGGGAATAGGGAAGGAAAAGGGAGGGAGGAAAGGGAAGAGGAAGGGGAAGAGGGAGGGGAAGAGGGAGGTGAAGAGTGAGAGAAAGAGGGAAGGGAAGAGGTAGGGGAAGAGGTAGGGAAAGAGGTAGGGAAAAAGGTAGGGAAACAGGAAGGGAACGAGGAAGTAAAAGAGGAAGGGGAAGAGGGAGGGGAAGAGGGAGGAAAAGGGAGAGGGGAAGAGAAAGGACAAAAAAAAAAAAAGGAGGGAATGGAATAGATGGATAAGGAGGAGGAGGAGGAGGAAGGGGAGGAGGAGAAGGAGGAAAGGGAGGAGGAGGAGGGGGAAGAGGAAGGGGAAGAGGAGGGGGAAGAGGAAGGGGAGGAGGAGGAAGGGGAGGAAGGGGAGGAGGAGGAGGAAGGGGAGGAGGAGGAGGAAGGGGAGGAGGAGGAGGAGGAGGAGGGGAGGAGGAGGAGGAAGGGGAGGAGGAGGAGGAAGGGGAGGAGGAGGAGGAAGGGAAGGAGGAGGAGGAAGGGGAGGAGGGGGAGGAAGGGGAGGAGGAGGAGGAAGGGGAGGAGGAGGAGGAACGGAAGGAAAGAACATCCCAGCCCTTGGGAGATGAAAAGGCAGAAGGTGTGGGTGTACCGTATTAATGGGGATGGCAACAGCCAAGAGTTTAGGGGGAAGGGGGAAAGTGGGGAGGGAAGACCCCTAAAAAGTGAGGGGAAGTTAAAAAAAAATAAATAAAAAAATAAAATAAAAAAAAAACATGACCGTTAAGGGGAAGTAAAAGTGATCGAAGATGGTACAAGCCCAGAGTACGACACCACTGGAGCCAAAAACAAGTTTATCTACTTCGCTGTGCCTAATTATTCACTAGACATTAATCATTTATTATCCATCTACTTCCATGTGATTCTAATCAGCTAAAGGAATCCTCGCGTACAGTGGAAGGGTGAAAATAACCTTGACTTGTGTTCATCTTTCCTCTGTCGCCAAGCGATTCGAATCAGCCGAAGAAGGAGAGGAAAAGAGGAAAATTGCACTAAAGAGAGAAGCTTAACTTTGGGAATGAAGACACACCTGATATGAGGAAGGGAACTGGGGGGGAGGGTTGTGGTCAGGGGAAATAAAAAGCTCCCCGCAACAGGGGAGAAGGTGGAGGGGGAGGAGGAAGAGGGTAGGAAACCACTTCACGGCAGAATAAACGAGGGGAGAGGGAAAGGGTACAAATAGCATTACCACGAGAATTGGGCAAAGGGAGGGGGTGAGACGCTGCATCAAAGGAGGACGAGGAGGAGAAGGAGAAGGAGGAGGAGGAGGAGGAGGAGGAGGAGGAAGAGGAAGAGGAAGAGGAAGAGGAGGAGGAGGAGGAGGAGGAGGAGGAGGAGGAGGAGGAGGAGGAGGAGGAGGAGGAGGAGGAGGAGGAGGAGGAGTAGAAGGTGTAGTAAGAAGATGAGGAGGAGAATTAAAAGGAGGATTAAGAGGAATAGTAGGAGGGTTAGGGGAGGGACAGGAGGTTAAGTTTCAGATGGAAGAAGTCGTAGAGGTAGGAGGACGAGGGGAGGAATAGGGGGAGGAATAGGAGGAGGAGGAGGAGGAGGAGGAGGAGGAGGAGGAGGAGGAGGAGGAGGAGGAGGAGGAGGAGGAGGAGGAGGAGGAGGAGGAGGAGGAGGAGGAGGAGGAGGAATATTAAGGAAGGAAGGAGGAAGAGGTGGAGAATGAGGATGACGAGGAGTTTCAGATGGAGGGAGGCGTAGAAGTTGGAGGAGGAGTAGGAGGAGGAGGAGGAAGAATAGGAGAAGTGTTGGTCACGAAGGGAACTGGATGAATAAGATGTATGAAGTAAAGGAAGAGGGAGGAATGGTGGAGGAGGGGGGGAGAAGAGGAGGAGTTAATTAGAGGGAAAGGGGAGATCACTAAACTCTCAGTGGGTTTACACCGAATCCATATGCCGATTCAATTTTCTTAGAAAGAAAAATAGATAGATAAAAAAACAGAAAAAGACAGACATAAAAAAAAGAAAACGCTGACTTCTCACAGAATGATAGAAGATCTCATCAATCTGAAAGAAACGTCTGGCACTTGATGGTGCCAACGTGAAGGCCATGCCAACACGAGAGTACTCCAGTTTTACAACAGAAGTGCCACAACCAAGCGAATTGCTTTTGGCACCCTCAGTGCCAAGTCAAATGGCTCAGGATCCACGAAGATGCCAAAGATGAGTAGAACAGCCTGGCGACAGCCACAATAAAAGTAAAAGTGATCCCGTGGCATGGAAGTGGCTTATTGAGATAGGCTGAAGACCCTTCGAGACACACACAATGCCACGGAGCTGAATAAAATAGATTGGCGACGGTCAGAACAAGTAGAAAGTTGTCGCCCGGTTTGAAAGTGATTAACTAGTGACAATTTTACATTGCTGTGCTTTTATGGGCTACACTAAGGGACCGTTGACACGTTCAAACGGTCTGTCAAACCCGGTTTGTCAAACAAATGTTTGAAGTGATGTTTGACCGTATGAATGGGGTATTTGGTTGTCAAACACGTTTGAGTTTAGTGTGTTGTTGGAGGCATATATCACGTGGCACCAGTACAATAGGTAGCGTTGCATCGAATATGGGATAGTTATTATTTAACTTCTGTTCATATTGATCTATTTTATATAAAGTCTGTCCGGTTATGATGAATCCCTAAAATTCGAAAAAGCTGGCGTTTCCAATATCTGGAACAAGGAATTCCGAAATTTGAAAAATCTCTGATTCCAGAAGCCGTTTTCTTTCCAAATACTGAAGGGATCTGAATCTGAGATTTCCAACGGAGAGAATTATACGGGTTTCCTTTTCCAACCTCTGGTTGAGAACAACATCGTTATGCCATTACACGAGTTTGAGCCTCTGATGAGCAGTTTGACCTTCTAGTATTATTTAAGCTTTCGACGGAAGATTTTATCCAGTTTAGGGTCATTGTGACGCTCTATCCCTTCCTCTCTTTCCCTCCTCTCTTTCCCTTTCCTCCCTTCCTTATCTCTTTCATCCCTTTCCCTTCCCTCCCTTCGCCCCTTTTTCCTACCCTGACCTCTTCCTCCATCTCTTCCTTTACCCTAAGGGCAATCCTTCTCCGTTTTCTCTCAATCACTTCCTCTCAACCGTTTTCTCTCACAATGTACCGGATGGTGGGCAACAGGCAACTCGTCTCCCGTTTTCTCAAAAAAAAAAAAAAAAAAAAAAAAAAAAAAACTGAGCGCCGCCTCACACCCCGTTTTCTCCCTCGCATTAAACTAGATGGTGGGCAATTTACTCAAAATTCCTTGCCTACGACCCCCCACTACACCGGGCCATTTACTGCACTGCGTTTGGGTGTAAAACTGCCGAGGCAATGGGAACGTGCTCGGGAACAACAAGGACTTCCCATACCTCGGCTCTTCTGTACGACTTCGCGTCTGTGTCTAGACAGAGACAGACAGACAGACAGATCGAGCAGGAGTGCCTTCAGTATCTTTGCTTTATTTATAACACTTTCCCTACCCTCCCTCCTTCACCCATCCTCCTTCTCCAACCCTCCTCTCTTCCTCCTCCTACAATTCCTCCAATATTTCTTGGTCTTTCTCCTACTCTTCTTCCATATCTTCCTCCTCCTACACTCCCACTTCTCCCACTCTCCTCACTTTTACTCCTCCCTCTCTCCAACTCCCCCTCCTCCTCTTTCTCCCTCTTCTTCCTACTCTTCCTCCTTCTATCCCCGTCTTCTACTCTCCCCCCTTCCTTTCACCGTTCTTTTTCCTATTCTCAATCCTTTATCTGCTCCTGCCTCCTCCTCAAATACAGCGTCCCTCTCTCATTTCAACCTCTCTCTCTTCCCCTCTCTCCCTCACTCTTGTCCTCCCTCTCTCTCCCTCTCCCCCTCCCTCTTTCTTTCTTTCTCTCTCCCTCTCTCTCACCCTCTCTCTCCCTCTCTCTCCCTCTCTCTCGCTCTCTCCCCTCTCTCTCCCTCTCTCTCTCTCTCTCTCTCTCTCTCTCTCTCTCTCTCTCTCTCTCTCTCTCTCTCTCTCTCTCTCTCTCTCTCTCTCTCTCTCTCTCACCCTTATCTTCCCTCTCACCCTCACCCTCTCTCTCCCTCTCTCCCTCACCCTCTCTCTCCCTCTCACCCTCTCTCTCCCTATCTGCCCCTCACCCTCTTTCTCTCACACACCCTTTCTTCCCTCTGCCTCAACCGCTATTACTCCTCTTTCCTCCTCGGAGCTTCCGCTCAAAGGCTCTCCTCCATTTTCCCTTGGTCCCCTCCTTCCTCTCCCTCGTACTCTCTCTCTCTCTCTCTCTACCTCTTCTTTCTTTCCACCGACGCGCAAAGCCAACCAACTATCGCGGTCAGGTTAATCCATTACCTCGGACAGAACCGTAATGTTTTCATCGGTTAATCTTAAGCCTTCGCTGCAGCTTTATATAGATGGAAGTACTTTTGCAGAAGCCAATAGCATTGATAAAATCTAACCGATTCTTTGTAAACTAAGATGTGTTCGTATTTGGGGGAAATGTCCTCAGACATGACGTCACCGATCCTTATGACGTCGAATTCAGTATGACGTCACGTTTAAGACAGTCAAGACGTAGACCCTTTTTCAACGATACACTTGTGTCTCGTCTTCCACACAGTCTCACCCCATCCACACTTGGAGTTGTAACTTCGTACGGGGTATTGACTGCATGTTTTATGTAATTATCTTATTAGGAACTTTTATGATACCCCTACGGACCAGAGTTGCTTAACATTCTTTTACGACTGGAGACTACTATCCCCTTAAAAATGAATACTAGTCACTTTTAACTTCTACTATCCCTCCATTCTCCTACATCTCTTAACTCTCAACCATCTATATGGCTCGTCTCACACGTATCGACTTTTCGCCGTGGGCCGTCAACGACACTACGTCGTGCTCTCAAATGACCATGGGATATGGACGCTTTAACACGTCACGACCACGTATTAAAGCGTTCAAAGACACCCATGATTATTTGAGAGCACGACGTCGTGCCGTGAACGGCGCACGACGAAAAGTCGGTACGTATGAAACGAGCCTTTCCTTCCCCCTCTTCGTTATGATATAACCCCCAAGGATAGAAGCGATGGTAATTGCTGGTAAGAAAAAGATACTGGTGTTATAAGCAAGCACAAGATCTACTTGTATATATTCCTATCAAGTTTTCTTGTATATATTTCTGTCGGTGTCGTGGGAATTCTTTCTTCGTTTTCAATCAAGGGGTGACATGGAGATGAAGAGAACAGCCTGGTCTCCGCGAGGAATGATTAGGAAAAGGGCCAGCAGGTATGATAGGGAGTTAATCGCGTTTGGAAGTCGCGAAGCGGACAGTTCGTACAAGAAGACACACCAACATTTTCGAATTCAAGGGAGAAGGGATTACGAAAACAAAATCTAAATAATAGACAAAAAGAAAAGAAAATCCAAGTACATTTAACAGCATCCGAACCACAGAAAGAAAATAAAAAGCAAAACAAGAGAACGGTAAAAAAAAAAATAGTCGGTCATTTTATTTTTCGCTCCATTATAAGACCTTTCTCTTGGCTTCCACTAGGACATTTCATTCAGCCGAAGGTGACACCTCTGTAAAGGGCCATTTACACGATCAAGCTGTTTGTCAAACCCAGTTTGTCAAACAAATGTTTTTAGTGATGTTTGACCGTGTGAATGCTGTATTTGGTTGTCAAACACGTTTGACAAACGTGTTTGATAACCAAATACCCCATTCACACGGTCAAACATCACTTCAAACACTTGTTTGACAAACCGGGTTTGTCAAACCGTTTGGCCGTCTAAATGCCCCTTAACAAGTTATAGGACAACACGTTGTCAAACAAAACCACCTCACCCACCCCAACCACACCCACCCCAGCCCCCACCTTGGGTGTGATTCAATGCATGTACAGACAGAATACAAACAACGTATAATTGCTAAAATGTTGAGCAAGAGAACATGCTACATTGTAATCAAGACAATAATGGAATTCCCTCGAGCCATCACGAGTTTTATGGTTCACTAATCGTTCAAGTAGCGCAAGCTATGCACAGGGAGGGTGTGTGAACAATAGGACATGAAGCGATGTAAAAATACAGTACTCATGTACGTCCCCTCTTCGACTACAACTTTTACGATTCAGTAAACGTTCAAAGGTAGTGTTTTGTATTATTTCTTATTTTCACGCATTTTTTGAGCTCTTCAGAATCAGTGTTGAAAATAACTTCCTTAGAAAATAGAATTTCGCGCTCTTCAGAATCATTGTTGAAAATAACTTCCTTAGAAAATAGAATTTCAATAACTTCAATGAGTAGATGAAAAAAAAAAAATAGAA
>NC_134777.1:95792722-95797722 GCF_046742065.1 Oratosquilla oratoria
GAGAGCATCAACATTCCGTGCAGACCACGAGGTGGACAAAAGCCGAGGGCTACATCATCCTCTGCAAAAATCAGCTGTAGCAGCTGCATGTCGCGCCTTGGCGAAGCGGTTTATTTACTGCGACAGGTTTGCAAAGCCGGGAAGCAGGACGCTCCAAGGACCGTCATGTTGAATATCTTCTCTTGCAAACATTTTCGTCCGCACTCGAATTTCCGCGTTGTGTCTGATTCAAGCGATATGACGTCATGTTGTCGTGGTCACTACGGAACCAGCCCAGATTAAAATAATAACAAACCATGTGAATTCAGGTAAAAACATCTTTACCCTGAAAGATGTAAATATTTCTTATATATATACATATATATATTATAATATATATATATATATATATATATATATATATATATATATATATATATATATATACACACACAATTCAATTCTCAGGAGCACCTGCCAAAATTTCCTTTAAACTTAATGTAAATCAGAACTGGCCTGAATCCAATCCGCCTTTCGTCCCTCATCCTTATCCTCTTCCAACCAACGAAGAATTCAACGGCACACTTTACAAGGAAATGATCTCAAAGTTGTCCAATCCACACAAAAGTGTAAAGTAAAAATTTGCCGTGAGGGTGAAAAGAAAAAGGGGCGAAAGAAGACAAGAGCAAAGAGAGAGGAGAGACAGGAATGAAGAATGAGTGAGTTGGAGAGGAGGACCAGGAGAGGGAGAGAGTGTGAGGGAAGCGTATGTGGAAAGCGAAACAGCCGAAGTGTGGGAATGGATGATCGCGGATAGTCGAGCGGTGATTGGTCGAACCGACGGACAAATTGCCCGCGAACTCGGAAGGGAAATGATCGAAAAGTTTCGAAGCCGAAGTTGGAGGAACAGTTGTGTTTGTGTGTGTATGTGTACGTGTGTATGTGTGCATGTGTACGTGTGTATGTGTGTGCTAGAAGAATTTATGGGTAGGGAGAAGAAAGGAGACGAGCACCTGGGAGAAGATAAGTAACATAGATCTGGTAAAATGAAGAAAGATTTCTTTTTCGTAAACGAAAAATTATAAAGTCAAAGAAAATACCAAATTACCACAACTCGAAAGGTAAGTATTGTAAAGGGGAGATTATAAAAATACTAAGCAGAAACTTCCCTGACATTTAATGACAAACAAGTACTTGACATACAGGGGAATAAGTCTGCACAATCAAACAACAACAACAACAACGACAACGACGACGCCGAGGAAGACAAAAACAGCAACAACAATGGCTTGATCAGGAAAGACGCAAAAACAAAATGGCGCCAGACAAAATGGCGAAGGGAATGAAGGTGGGATTGGTGGTGTTGGCTGAGGAAAAAAAGAAGAAAGGGAGAAGGAGGAGGAGAAGGAGAAAGAGAAGGAGGAGGAGGAGGAGGAGGAGGAGGAGGAAGAGGAGGAGGAGAAGGAGGGGGAGGAGTAGGAGAGAGGGAGCAGTAGACCAAGGAAGAAACCCAGAATGATGACGGTATTGTTGGTGGTAGTGATTTGATGGTGGTGTATGATTGACTGAAGGGTGTACCAAGGGCGGAGCAATATCGTAATTGTTGCGCTGTTAGCGTTGTTGCAGTCAACTCCCTCCTTTCCGGGTGGCACTCTAACTTTTATTCTGGCTGCCGCCGGGCGATTCTATTCATCTCCGTGAATCCCCGGCGGTTTTGAAGAGCTGACAGTTATGAAGATCTGTGACAACGATAGTGCTTATTGTGGTGATGGTGATGATGGTGATGATGACGATGGTGGTAATTATGATGATGAGAAATTTTATATGATGACAACTACGACGACGACGACGATGACGACGACGACGACCACGATGATGATGATGATGATGATGATGATGATGATGATGATGATGATGATGATGATGATATGATGATGATGATGATGATATGATGATGATGATGATATGATGATGATGATGATGATGATGATGATGATGATGATGATGATGATGATGATGATGATGATGATGGTGATATGATGATGATGATGAGATGATGATGATGATGATGATGATGATGATGATGATGATGATGATGATGATGATGATGATGATGATGATATGATGGTGATGATGATATGATGATGATGATGATGATGATGATGATGATGATGATGATGATGATGATGATGATGATGATGATGATGATGATGATGATGATGATGATGATGATGATGACGACGATGATATAGCACTTGATAAAAATTATGGTAGCCGTGGTGACGGTGACGGCAATGGTCAAGGAATATAACGAGAAGTAGAAGAAAATTTATGTGTGGAGCGGCCGAGACGTTCTGCATGAGGATGATGGTGGCGCTGTGGGCGTGATGCTGGTGGTGATGGTGCTGTTGGTGGTGATGGTGGGGATGGTGAATGTGATGGTGGTCGTCGTCGTTGTCTTCCTCAACATTCCTCTTTTTTATGCACACACACACACACACACACACACACACACACACACACACACACACACACACACATATATATATATATATATATATATATATATATATATATATATGTATATACACACATATATATACATGTATATATATATATATACATATATGTATATATATATATATATCTATATATATATATATATATACATATATATATATATATATATATATATATATATATATATATATATATTTTTTTTTTTTTTTTTTTTTTTTTTTTTTTTTTTTAGCAAAGCTGAGAAATCATCGATTGAACGAAGAGGAGATGAAGAAAACAGAGAGAGGAGAGGAGCCGAATGTGAAGGAACGAAGACAAAAACAAGATAGTGCATAGAGGAGTTTGACAATTTAACAAAAATGATTGGCCATCTATCACGAGGAAATAAAAGACGAAAGAAAGGTGAATAAAAGAATATGAACAAGAAAAGACGTTTGTTGGAAAAAATAATAATAAAATAGAAATCATCAAGACCATTAAGAAATGCGTCCAGCAGAAAGGTGGTAAGAAAAAAGGACTGAAATGGGAAATTAAAGAAAAAATGAAGGACGATGTCGAAGACAAAATGGCGCTAAAGACAAGAGTCGGAGCCCAAAACAAAGACGAAATGAGGAGGAAGAGGAAGAAGAAGAAGAGAAGGGGAGAGGAAAAGGGGAGGAGGAGAGGGAGGAGGAGGAGATGGTGGAGGAGAAAGAGGAGCGGAAGAAAGAGGTGGAGGAGGAAGAGGAGTAGTTTTAGGAGGAGAAGAGGAAGGATAAGTGGAAAAGGGAGGAGAGGAAGAAGAGGAGGAGTAGCAGGAGGAGGAGGAGGACGATGAGGAGGGGAGGAGGAGGAGGAAGAGGAAGAAGAAGAGAAGGGGAGAGGAGAAAGGGAGGAGGAGAGGGAGGAGGAGATGGTGGAAGAGAAAGAGGAGCGGAAGAAAGAGGTGGAGGAGGAAGTGGAGTAGTTTTAGGAGGAGGGAGAAGAGGAAGGATAAGGGGAAAAGGGAGGAGAGGAAGAAGAGGAGGATTAGCAGGAGGAGGAGGACGATGAGGAGAGAAGGAGGAGGAGGAGGAGGAGCAGCAGCAGCAGCAGGGAAGAAGGGAGGAGTAACAGAAGAGGAGGAGGAGGCACAGCCTCGTCAATTCGGAGAAGAGAGAGTAAATGATGAAGACGATATCCTATGATTGGAGATCGGCAAGAAGGAAACAAAATGGGGCGAGAACAAGGTAAGTGGAACTCCGCTCTTTCTGGGACTACTTGTAGTTTCTAGGTTGCCTCCACTCCTGCGCTCGGGGGGGAGGAAGGGGAAGAGGAAGAGGAAGAGGGAGAGAAAAAGGAAGAGGCAGAGGATGAGGAAGAGGAAGAGGAAGAGGAAGAGGAGGAGGAAGAGGGAAAGGGATGGGAAGAGGAAGAGGAAGAGCAGGAGGAGGATGAAGAGGAAGACGAAGAAGAAGAGGCAGAAGAAGAGAAAGATGAAGAGGAGGAGGAAGGGGAAGAGGAAGAGAAAGAGAAAGATGAAGAGAAAGAGGAAGAGGAAGAGGAAGAGGAGGAGAAAGGTCAGCAGGAGGTTTGGCATGAAGGTAAGGAGGGACTAGGCAGAGACCACTCAAGCACTAAAAGATTTTATTCAATAAAGGAAACACACACCGTCAGTTAAAAGCCTCAAATTTATCTCAATGTTTTGACTGCCACAGTCAACTTTCCAATTGTATTCTGCTTGCCCTCAGGCGATTTTATTCAAGCAAGGGAGAAAATACCCTGGCAGTCAGAAGACTAAAAAGCTGCCCTCTTCAGAACTGTGGCTAACTTTTTTAGCTCCATTATGGTCAACGCCAGACGACGTTATTCACCAGACACTCCCCCCCCCCCGCTCTTCACTCGGGCAATATCATCTGAAGTTAGCCATAACTAAGTCTACAAATAATGATATCAGTTCGAAAGAGTGAAGGAGTTTCAGGACGCGGTTTCATTAGGTTAGATTAACTTGGGTTAGGTTAGGTTAGGTTAGGTTTGGTTAGGTTAGGTTAGATCGGGGTAGGTTAGGTTAGGTTAGGTTAGGCTAGGCTAGGTTAGGTTAAGCTAGGTTAGGTTAGGTTAGATAAGATTAGGTTAGGTTAGCTTAGATTAGGCTTTGTTGGTCAGCAATAGTAACAGGACTATCAGGATAAACTAACACTATCCATGTTATCTTCCCCCCACCTATCTACCACCATCACTCCTTCAGATAAAAAAAAAAAGAGGAGGAAGTAGAGGAGGTGGATGAGGTGGAAGAGGGGGAGTGGGAGGCGGAGAAGAAGGAAGAAGGGGAAGCTGGCAACGCGACTCAAGACTACTATCACATACACACACAGCATATTCCTTTTTTCAGAAATGGTGAAGGAATCTGGGACGTCAACTTGGGAACACATTCTTTATACATTTGGTATGTCCACTTCTCCCCCACCCTCCTCCCATCCCCACCCTACTCCATCCCACCCTAACCCTTCCTCCACCCCACCATACCCTCTCCATTCCCAAAG
>NC_134777.1:95805222-95815222 GCF_046742065.1 Oratosquilla oratoria
TATTATATTTTTCCATTTTTTTTTTTTTTCCAGGAGGGAGGTTATGACGGCTAAGAGGTTCAAGTGCTCGAGACACCATTTCACACGTATCGACTTTTCGCCGTGCGCCGTCCACGACACGACATCGTGCTCTCAAACAACCATGGGTGTCTATGGACGCTTTCACAATTCACGACCACGAGCACGTGTGAATTCGTCCATAGACATCCATGGTTACTTGAGAGCACGACGTCGTGTCGTGGTCGGCGCACGGCGAAAAGTTGATACGGTTGAAAGAAGCCTCATCACGTTCTTTCCTCAGTCATGTCTTATTAACCCCTACGCTTCCGAGGCAGAGTCAAGGAGATGTGTCACGGTGCCACAGTAAATGAAGTAACACCTACAACAGAAGAAGTCACGATTCGACACAAAACGCCTTCTAAAGATTCCTCTGCATTACTTTGGTCATCTCTACCAGCCAAATGCCTTCCCTGTGCTCTGACGTGGATTAATCAAATACGCCGACCTTCCTCTATGATCATTTGTTTATCATGTCTGGATCTTTTGGTGTTAACTGTATATCAGATTGTTTTATCTAAGTTTATTCTTGGATGCTCCCTACCAGAGCAGGTTAGAGCGTCGCTACTTGCGACGGAGGTCGTAGTAACGGTGGTTCGAACCCTTCCGCCGGCGACTTGGACCAAGGGCATTGTTCATTAAATTCCATGCCAGAATCCGTTGTTCACGCCCACTTTTGTGAGTCACACATATCCTGACATGTAAGTACAGAGAAAGTTGTAATGTATTATATGTTTATTTATAGATTATTTGGTGTATTATCACATGCATTAAGCTCCTTATAATGAAAATTATATATCTTTTTTTGCAAATCGATAAAGGAGCCATTGTTATGGAAAATCATGGGTCAGGTTTGGGCGTCCGCATTTATAGCTCCTCCCTAGCGTGAACCTCAAAGGACACGTATGTCTGTCGCTATTACAGTTTCACAACCATCTACCAGGGTTTAAACCTGGCCTGTAAGCATCCTCACGGCTTAAGATGGTTTCTTACAATTACGTATTTTCATTTATTCATTACTATTATTATTATATATCTTTTTCCACTACCATGGTTATTGTGTGGATAGTCTCCCTGTACCAGAGTAGATAAGAAAATTATATATACGAGTACAGTACTTATAAAGACTAAGGTACATTAATTGTTTTATATATATACATATATATATATACACACACACATATATATATATATATATATATATATATATGTTTGTGTGTGTGTGTGTGTGTGTGTGTGTGTGTGTGTGTGTGTGTGTGTGTGTGTGTGTGTGTGTGTGTGTGTGTGTGTGTGTGTGTGTGTGTGTGTGTGTGTGTGTGTGTGTGTGTGTGTGTGTGTGTGCGTGCGTGTGTGTGTGTGTGTGTGTGTGTGTGTGTGTGTGTGTGTGTGTGTGTGTGTGTGTGTGTGTGTGTGTGTGTGTGTGTGTGTGTGTGTGTGTGTGTGTGTGTGTGTGTGTGTGTGTGTGTGTGTGTGTGTGTGTGTGTGTGTGTGTGTGTGTGTGTGTGTGTGTGTGTGTGTGTGTGTGTGTGTGTGTGTGTGTGTGTGTGTGTGTGTGTGTGTGTGTGTGTGTGTGTGTGTGTGTGTTTCTAGTTTTATCACTTTGATTTATTTGTGGAAGTTGTACAGGGTGTTTCAAAATGATGGATCCGAATTGAAATCACTATATCTCTGCAACCACGAACTGCCCATGAATGAAACGCTGAGCACATGAAGGGGCATATAGAGTATTTACAAAACAGTTAATAAAACTTGATAACCCACTAAAGCATTTGTAACTTTTTGCATAATTTTCCCATGTTGGTATCAAGAAATATACGGCAATCAGTTTGTGTCCAACTTTCTGAAGCATCCTGTATATTGCGTTATCTACATTTATTGAACCTTTCGTAAATGACACTGCACATCTTTAACAATAGCTGCTGAAGCATTGTCATGCACAAACGTTTGATAAACATGAATATTGGGAATGTTGTATATAACTTCCACCTATGAATTAAACAATAGAGAATATTTGAAAAGTCGTCAAGAAAATAGTGAAGAACAGATATGCACACACACACACACACACACACACACACACACACACACACACACACACACACACACACACACACACACACACACACACACACACACACACACACACACACACACACACACACACACACACACACACACACACACACACACACACACACACACACAATCGCGCGCACATAATAAATTGTATATGAAAACTTAAAATAAATAATGAATAATTACAAAGGATTACAAAGGCGGAGCATGCCGACAGGAGACCTTTTGATCCATATCTAGGTCGGATGCGAAAAAAAATCATATTAATAATAAAATAATAAATAAAAACTATGATAATGTAAGTAACAAATAAAATACACAAATAAATGCATAGGTATAGTTAAATAATAAACAAACAGGTAAATATTAAATAATAATAAATTGACATATAACTAATAATAAATGAAAATCAGACAGACAAATGATAACAAAACAAAAACAAATAATATAAGATAAATTATAATCATTACAGCATCTTACTTAGGTATTTATCTAAATGATTCTTAAAGCTTCGAACTGAACTACATTGCACTACCTGTGCAGGAAGTTTATTCCATTCATTAACTACACGGTTGGCAAAGTTGTTTCTACCTACTTCCAAATTGAATCTATTTCCGGACAGTTTGAGACCATTGTTTCTTGTCTGATTCTCATTCAATGTAAAAATTTGGTCACTTTTGATGTTGTCAATTCCCTTTAGAATTTTAAAGACCTGTATCAAGTCACCTCTGAGTCTACGCTTTTTTAGGGAAAACAGATTCATATGTTTTAGTCGATTTTCGTATGATTTATTTTTGATATTTGGAATCAGTTTTGTGGCTCGCCGTTGAATTTTTTCCAATCTGTCAATGTCTTTAATGAGATTCGGTGACCATACGGAAACAGCATATTCCAAATGTGGACGAACTAACGATTTATATAGCTTGTTAATGAGTGATGGACTTTTGAAATCAAAAGATCGCGCAATCAGTCCTAGAATCTTATTTGCTTTCTCAGAGGCTGAAATACACTGCTTGGATGATTTGAGGTCGTTACTGATAATTACGCAGAGATCTTTTTCACTATCCACTTTTGTTAACGAATTTCCAAATAACTTGTAATCGTACTTACTGTTATTTTTACCTATGTGCATTACCTTGCATTTACTTGTGTTAAATTTCATTAGCCACTTTTCAGACCATTGCTGTAATTGATCTAAATCTTCTTGAATATCTAATTGGTTTGAGTGATCATTTGCCACTCCGCACAGTTTTGTATCATCAGCAAATTTGGAAACAGTAGATTTTAGTCCATGGTCTATATCATTTATATATACTATGAATAGAAGTGGCCCAAGAACGGAACCCTGAGGAACTCCACTTGCAACACTTTTCCATCCAGAAGTTTTTCCATTTAAAACAACTCTCTGTTTTCGACCATTCAACCAATTACTAGTCCAACCTAATAGGCTACCACTTATTCCATGCAAAGCTAATTTAGTAAGTAGTCTTTCGTGTGGGACGGTATCAAAAGCTTTTGCAAAGTCTAGATATACTAAATCTATATTGTTTCTTTTGTCATAATTCGAGATAACCGTGTTGTAGAATTCGAGTAAGTTAGTCACGCAAGAACGTTTCCGTCTGAAACCATGCTGGCTATCATTTATCAAACGGTTACTTTCTAAATGATGTTCGATAGCATCTCTGATGATAGTTTCCATTATTTTTCCTACGATTGAAGTCAAACTTATAGACCTATAGTTATTTGGTTTCTTTTTGTCACCTTTTTTGAATATGGGAGTAACGTTAGCTAGCTTCCATTCTCTTGGAACATCTCCGGATATGATGGATTTATTGAAAATAATTTCTAATGGAACAATAATCCCATTTTTCATTTCCTTTAAGATTCTTGGATGCCAACCGTCAGGCCCTGGTGTTTTATTAACTTTGAGTTTGTCTATACACCTTTTAATTTTTTCTGTAGAATAGATAATAGATATATGAATATATATGTCTTATAAATAAGAAAAAATAACTAAGTAACAAATGTTGATGTCAACAGTTGTGCTAAATAGGTATAATTAGCAAATAGTGGAGAAAAACCAACGAAGTCATTATCAAGTTAAATGAGAACAAGAAATGTTTGTACTCGTGGGATCGGCAAATTGCTTGCTTACACACACACACACACACACATACACACACACACACACACATACACACACACATACACACACACACACACACACACACACACATTTATTCTTGAAACTAAGGAGGAACTTGTTTAATCTGAATAAGATGGTATGGCGCCAACCAGGAATAAGTACATGAACAGAACATTCGTCATCTGGGGGTTAATATAGACGGGCTTTACCCCCAGAAACACCTGCAAGGCTTGACTTGAGCTGAATAAAATCGCCTGACGACAGGAAGCAAAAAAATACGTAAGAAGAATCCTCGCCGTTTCCGGATCGGAGCAGTTGGACCATCTCTGATGTCCTACTCGGTGAGGCGGCGAATCGTTCGCTCCGCTCGGGGTCCTCCATGGCTGGGGGACACGTTTGGTAGGGTCTTCTTTATTTCCTCCTTTATATATAGGTACTATATTTGCTTTTTTCCAATCCTCTGGAACTTTTCCTTCTTTCAAAGAACTGTTGACTGAATGGACCGGAGGCCGGCTGGCGGCGACAAGGAACCAAGAGGACAAGATCCGCCGGCCGGCCTGGATTGCTGGAAAAGAATACCAAGAAGGATATCTCAAGGAGGTCGGCCGGCCTGGAAATCGAAAAGGAACGAGGCCGGCCGTCCGGAGAAATAGCAAGACACAGCTGTTTGGAAAGGAGGCCGGCCGGCTAAGAAAGTGAAAAAAGGAAAGAAAATCGGCCGGCTGGGAATCTCGAAAAGAAGAGCTGGTGAGCACGGGAGGACGACCGGCCAAGGAACAGTAAAGAATAGAGGCCGCCCGTCCGGGAAAGCTGGAAAGAAATGTAGAATGGAAACTAAAGGAGGCCGGCTGGACGAGAAATCGTAAAAGAAGAGTGACAGCCGGCCGGGAAAGAAGAAAAAGTACAGCTGATTGGAATGGAGGTCGGCCGGCCGGCAAGGAACGCGAAAATGATTTGAAAGCCAGCCGGCTGGCAGGGAGCGCTCCCTCAGCTGAATAAAGTCCTCTGATGCTGAACACAATGAAAATCCATAAGGAGGGCAGCAGAAGGGATGAGTAGTGGAAATTAGAAGTGATCATTTTTTATATAGCAGATATTAGTTTTCAATCATAAAATAATGCTGGGTGACTCTGGTCCATATGGGTGTCACGAAAGAAGGCTCAGAATTGCTACTTAGTTTCGGACATCTACCGGTAGAATTGATTGTCTCGGGAGTGTTAATCATTGGAATAAAATCGCAAATTTTACAAACTTTGTCACACATAAGGATTTTGAATAATACAATAGATATTTAATTGATAATTAATAATAATAATAATATGGAATAGATAATATATATATAAATGCATATGTCTTATAAATAAAAACAAATTCATGAATAAAGCGAAAAATAGGCAATAAATGTGAACGTAGTTATACGAAATAGATGAAATTAGCAAATGTGGAGGAAAAAACAACGAATTGGGTTCATTTTTGTTGCACAAGCGTTGACGTCATTATCAAGTGAAATGAGAACCAGAAATGTTTGTACTCGTCGGGCTCGGAAAATTGCTTACACACACACACACAACTCGATGGCGCGGTGGTAGAGTTCCCGGCCGCCACTACGGCGGTCAGTGTTCGAATCCCGCCCAGGGCTGAAGTAATATCAGTATCGCTGCGCTGCAAGTCGCTAATCCAGCTCTCGTGTACGGGGAGTTGTGTGTGTGCGTGTAAGGTTACATCATTACCTATAGATCGGTCACATATGAGCTCTGAGCTCTCTTCCGGGTGGGAAATAGCTGTCGATCACGAGTCCAATAATTGTGTGTGTGTGTGTGTGTGTGTGTGTGTGTGTGTGTGTGTGTGTGTGTGTGTGTGTGTGTGTGTGTGTGTGTGTGTGTGTGTGTGTGTGTGTGCGTGTGTGTGTGTGTGTGTGTGTGTGTGTGTGTGTGTGTGTGTGTGTGTGAGTGTGTGTGTGTGTGTGTGTGTGTGTGCGCCTGTGTGTGTGTGTGTTTGTGTGTGTGAGTATCATTGACTGGATACCCGCAGTGCCACAGTGGCTGGCTGGCAGTGTTAGTCGGGCCCTCCCATAGATCTCTCTAGAAAGAAACTTCGTACTTATTGCGACAGGGCCTTTTTTTTTTTTTTTTTTTTTTTTTTTTTTTTTTTTTTTTTTTTTTTTTTTTTTTTTTTTTTTTTTTTTTTTTTTTTTTTTTTTTTAACAAGGCTTATGTCACCCGCTTGTATTAGTAAGAGAACAGCAGTCGCCGGTTGCCAACTCTCCGTAGGAAGAAAAGGTCGAAGAAATACAGCTGAAGTTGATAAAGAGAGATCTAGGGGCCAGTCCGAAGACCGAGTGTCATCCCTTTGGGGCTGCACCTCCAGATGGAGGGGAGAAAGTTGGCGAATTTTGAAAATTATCAGAGGGGAAATAATTGTCTATGTTTATTCTTGGATGCTCTCTGGCAGAGCGGGTTAGAGCGTCGCTACTTGTGGCGGTGGTCGAGGTGACGGCAGTTCAAACCCTCCCACCAGCGAGTTGGACCAATGGTATGGTTCAGTATATTCCATGCCACAAAGTCCTCTGTAAAGGGGCATCATCTTAGCCTACTGATAAGGGGGGGGGGAGTTCGTGACTATGACGTGACAATGACGTGACAACTCCTGACGAAGGAACTGCCATCAGCTGATAAAGCATCGCAATCCCACGTGTGACGTCAGAGCTATCGAATCGGTCGACAGAAGGGATTTGGCTGAGCAACCTTTATTCCCTCAGACATCCTTCCCCTCCTACTCTTCCACCTCCTCCTGACAACTGCTCTTCCTTCTACATCCTTCCTTTCTTCTCTTATCTTACTCCCCTTTCCTCTATTCACCATCTCTACTTCTTTACTTCCTCTCTTACATCTTCATTTTCACTTCCCTTTCCCTCTCGCTTTCAATGTTAACACTCCATTCCTCTTTCCGTATTCTTATACTGTTCACTTCACCCAGTTTTCCTATTTTTGACTTATCCTATTTCCTATACCCCTTTCCTACCTCTTCTCTCCCCTCCCCTCATCCCCCACCACCTCCTCTCCCTTCACGTTACACTTTCTTCCATCCTTTCCTCTCTTCCTTAGTCCACTCGTTTCTTCTTCATCCTTTACGCCCTCTTTATCATCTCCCTCTTTCTCCCGTACTACAGTCGTGTTTCGATATCCGAACAGTCGTGTTTCGATATACGAACAAATTGAATAACGACCGGTTTTTCTGACAGAAATTAAATTCGCATAACGAACTGCAATTCGAGCAACGAACCGCGAGCACACTGTATTCACTACTTAATTTGTATATTTTCAATTCATATATGTGTGCTTTTATGTGGAGCTTGTGTGTGGGACTTGGAATTCCCCAATTCGCTTAGCGAGCAATTTGGTTAACGAAAGAGGCTTCGGAACGGATTAGGTTTTGTATACAATAAAGACCTCACTATATTCTCCCTTTATTTATTTTCTCCTCCCTATCCTTGCCCTCCCTCCTCCTCCTCCTCTTCCTTCTCCTACTTCTTCTCCTACTATTCCCCCTCTTCCTCATCCTCCTCCTCTTTGGTCTTCCCCTTCTTCTTCTTCTTCTTCTTCTTCTTCTTCTTCTTCTTCTTCTTCTTCTTCTTCTTCTTCTTCTTCTTCTTCTTCTTCTTCTTCTTCTTCTTCTTCTTCTTCTTCTTCTTCTTCTTCTTCTTCTTCTTCTTCTTCTCTTGCTGCTGCTGGTGGTCCTCCTCCTTTTCCTCTGCTCTCATTGTTGTTTTTTGTTATTTTCATTATTTTTTTCTTCTTGTTGTCGTCTTCGTCGGACTCCAAAACCCGATCTCCTCCTCGTCGCTTATCAAGAGGTCCTTGAGTTTCCCGTAAGGAGGAGGAGAAGGAGAAGGAGGAGGAGGAGGAGGAGGAGGAGGAGGAGGAGGAGGAGGAGGAGGAGGAAGTGGGGATGGGGAGGTGGTAGAGGAGGGGGACGGGAAGAAACCTCCAAATGTCGAGAAAAGAAAAGTTGGTCACGGGACACCCCATGTGTATGAATAAAAGGAAAAATATATTTCAAATTCCGTACGTGCCTTTCGAGTCCTCACATAAAAATAAAAGAGACGGAGGAGCAAGAACTTCCCTTTTCCGGAATTTTGTCCTGCTTAACACCTCAGAACAAGGAGGTAAACTTCACCCCCCCCTCTCTCTCTCTCTCTCTCTCTCTCTCTCTCTCTCTCTCTCTCTCTCTCTCTCTCTCTCTCTCTATCTATCTATCTATCTATCTCTATCTCTCTCTCTCTCTCTATCTATCTATCTATCTATCTATCTCTATCTCTCTATCTATCTATCTGTCTATCTCTCTCTCTTTCTCTCTCTCTCTCTCTCTATCTCTCTCTCTCTATCTATCTATCTATCTATATATCTATCTATCTATCTCTCTCTCTCTATCTAACTATCTATCTATCTTTCTCTCTCTCTCCCCCCCTCTCTCTCTCTCTCTCTCTCTCTCTCTCTCTCTCTCTCTCTCTCTCTCTCTCTCTCTCTCTCTCTCTCTCTCTCTCTCGTGTGTGTGTGTGTTATTCACTATGGTCCTGGATCATGCGTTGGGCCCGTGATCAACAGCTATTACCCTCCCTAATGAGAGCTCGCCATGTGTGTGTGTTTGTGCGTGTGTATGTGTGTGCGTATGCGTGCGTTCGGGTGTGTGCGCACTCGTATCGTTTTCATAATACCGTAATGACAGTTTTATGGAAAATTAATTTTACATAAAATCTCGAGGTAATTGTTATGGAGATACACGCGGACCGTTCGAAGCCATGTTTATCACGGGCTGGGTTGGGGGGGCGCATGTTATTATCATAATATAAATGAATATTAATTTTTTTTCAGTAACAATATCACAATGTGCTTCCCGCCCCTCTCATAATAAACATGGCGTCGGTTATTTACTTAACTCTCTCACCATAATTCACAACATAATTGTCCTAATTGACGCCAGGCGATTTTATTAAACAGAGTGGAATTCTCCATGTACAGTGGGAAAGCTAAACCTAACTCCCCCTTTTTTTTTTCAAAATAAAAATACAAATATTCTCAGTACCTCGTCAAGGGTAGTTGATATTTTGTTTGGGTGTTTTATTGATCAATGAAAGCGAAGGCATGAGGGTAAATTTGATGATTATTGTCGAATTATACTGATGTGCATATTTCATCACCGTTCATCGTCTGCATTCTGTTTGAACTATCATCGGACCATATACACTCGCGTTTGTTGGCCGGGAGAAGGGCCGGGAAGGGGACGGGGGATTCCTTTATGATTATTGTAATGCCTTGTGCCTCATGATGCTTGTAAGCTTCATACTCAGGGGTAAAAGGGTGTATTCTTTAAGGTGTTGCAGTTATCCTATTTACTTATCATTTTATTCATTCACTTGCTTATCCATTTATTTATCTATTTATCTATCTATCTATTTATTTGTTTGATTGTTTATTTATATACTTATTCATTTATTCATTTAAATGTTTGTTTGTTTATTGATTTTTATCTATTCATCTATTCCTCTATTTATTTACCTATATGTTCATCAATTTCCACGCGATCCAGTTCGGAATTTCATTATTCTTTTGTCACTTTAAAAGCGTTCGAATTCTACTTGCCCTACTCATTAATGGCCACCCAAAGCACATCATACAGTGGTTCATTCTGGGAGTTTATTGCACCATAAAGCGCCCGCCTGGT